>NW_009913144.1:45072-77263 GCF_000696875.1 Nestor notabilis | reverse complement strand
ATTCCTGCTTTGTACAATGCATCAATACCTTTCTTGATTACTAGAACTGCAGTATTATTTTCCCCGTCTGGCAGGTCAGATCCATCCTTTGACTGGCCCTTATGTTCATTCTTCTCCCTCACCTGCTTGTGCCTACATGTGTTTTTGTAACAGAAATCCTTGTTGATCTGTAGGTTAATAACCATGCATTTTGTCTTGCTGAATTCTATCCATTTCAATTCCATTACATTTTAAAATTATCAATAAATGTAACCTGGGGGAATGAAGGCACGGACCCAGAGCATCTTCATGCAGTGAATCCCTTTATTGCCTTCTGCCCGTTCTAACAACAGTTATTTTTAGCCTATTGCTCTAGCTTTTATACCATTCTATTTGTAGCCTATCATGTTTAGTTCCTGACTTATAGTTTGTTTTTTAACACTGCTCACTTTCTCACAACCAGTCCCAGAATGGCCAGTCTCTTAGCTTTATGCTCTCTCCTCCCCAGCCAACTGGATTGCTCTGTTTGATTGTACCTTGTTTCTTCTTGAACTCTTTATTCTCCAGCCAAGCAGTTACTTCTGTTTGGCAATAATCATATAGTTTCCATTGTCTCCCACATTTCCCCCTTCTTTATTTATCTGCGAAAGGGCAAGGTTCGCACATAACTGTGTGACCGTAACCTGATTCATGCTTTGTTCAATTGATCGTTGAACACAAGAAAAAAGACAAGGAAGATATAAGACAATCATTAATACAGCAATTAGAGCTATTAAAATAAATCCTGTGATATTTTTGACCTTCGATCCAAAATTCCCAAACCATGAAAACAGACCAAAAGCGTTCCACCCCGATTTAGCTGCAAGTCTTTTAGATCTTTCAATTTTTGGAATCTCTTATGAAGTGGTCGCTGAGATTCATGCAACACATCCCATCAAAATCCTCACACCCATGTTTAAATAATACAGATACAATCATGCTCTTGCTCAGCCTCCTCCATGTGCATGCACCTGCTCATTAGTTTTATCTATATAAAAGTGAATTGATAAATTTTATTAGACTTACGTACCAACATTAAAAAATGTGGCTATTGAAAAACATTTTAAAATTCTATTTTCATAAACCATATTTGGTAGTTTTTATTGTTAAAGGTTAGCTTTATATTTATTAATTTATATAGTAGTTTTTATCAATATAAATGCTGGCTTTAATGAGATACAAAGTATATCTGTTTCAACAGACACACATAGATATATAGATGCATACAGAGCTTTCTATATAGCTGTAGATCTATATTGGTTTAAATTGGATAACCACACTGTATGCAATCACTGCATGTATTTAGCAGCATTTACTATGATTATATTTTTTTATACACACATACTATATTTACTATAATAACCACAGTAACCCAACACAAATATTGACTAATATCACGTGTATTGTTAGGAACCTCCTTATTCACAACCCTCATTTCAATGGTGCCTAGTTTCCCTCCTCTTCTCTACCCTGTTCTCAAAGGGCAGAACTTTCTGCTGCCGTATTCCAGTTCTTTCAGTATGCTGGAGTGGAGAGTCCTGTACTCGGGAGAGATCCTGGCAATATTTGTACAACAGCTGGCAAAGAAATTCCAAACCTTTTCCATATTCAACTATATTTGCTTCCCTTATCAGCTGTCCCTTTGAAATAGAAAATCTGAATCGCAAACCTATTGTTGTTTATCCTTTCATTTCATTTAAATAGACTCAATTTACCATCACCCAAGCTAGGATAATGTTTTTCAGCAACATCTTTATCACATCCTTAACACCTGCAACAATCATATTTGAAGTCACATCATCTCTTTTTGATTCAGGCACATTTTGATGAGGAAAATCTATTAGATATTATATCCAGGACTATCTGACCTTACATTTAATAGCGTTTGTTCTCCAGTCTATTATCTGAGAGGTTTGTCTTCGCATGCTAGTCCCCAGTAATATACAGCTCTTTCATAACACTACAAAGATTTTATGCAGATATGATTCTAATAAAAGAGAGAAACCTTCTAGCACCAACCTACAAAACCTTTTATCTGTGCTGGCCCCTTCTGGTTCCTTACAGCACATCTTGTCATAAGCATAAGACAGGGAGGAGAGTCGCACTTGGAATTTTCTTGGTAATGCAGATGGATTCCAGAGAAGCAATTCGGCCAGCATCCGTGAGCAAAGAAGATAGAGAAGTTTGAAATCACACCATAAAAATTAACCTGTCGTACTAGAAAAAACAACACCATGCCTGCCATTAGTTGTGTTTGTAGAAGCATCAGATTGTGCCACAGCCAAACAGCAGCTAGAAAATAAGAGCTGTGAAAGGTTGTTTCATTATCCCTGTTGATCCCATCCACAAAACATTTTCTACCATTATAAAAAATAGGCTCAGTGAATCTGAATCTTCAGCTTTTGCTTACAGAAGCAAAACTAAGGCCTTGGAATTAGTACTGTTGAAAAATGCTGCCAGATCTTTCTTTCTAAAGAAACCACAACTTTGTGAACTGTGAAGTCCTTCACAACACATAAGCCACAGCACTTTCATCACCACAAAGGAGTTGGCCCTTGATCCCACGTGAATGTGCTGTGGGTTTTCTTGTCCAGATAAATATTTATATTCCATACAAATATTTTTTAGCATCTGGGTTTTCCTTGATTTTTGGTGAACTCCCTGAGGAATGGGTGGTAAAATACAGTGAACTTTCTCACATCTGAGCACCCACAACATGGGAATAGACCTGCCCTTCTCCTCCTCCACCCTGTGGAGAAGTGTGCCATAAAAACAACGTCATTAAGTAACTGACTTCTTAAATGGTAGCTTTCCTTCCTAGCACTTGAAAACATCCTTCTCCCACACAAACATGGTAGTTGATTTACAGCTTGTTTGGATCTCACAGGTAGGAGCTGATTTGCTTTTGTCAGTTATCACCAAGAGGGTGAGAAAAACTAGTTTTATAGGGAGCAAACCCCAAGCTGACTCCAGGCCATAAGAATGCCCTGCTCCATCTAAGCAGCTCAGAGGTGTGGGTTTGGCACAGCCTCAGGAAAAATGACACCAGATAAATGAAGGCAGTTCTGATGGGCTCCATTGCTGTTCCTGGACAAGCCACTTCTTTTCTTCCTCCATTCTGTAGTTACCAAGTAAAAGTAAAGTCTCCCTGAAGGGATAAGAAAGCAATACCACTTAGGTAGAAAGGTGGTAAAAAAAATGAGGCTAGCCAAGTGAGTGCAAGTTTTGCCGAGAGAAACCCACAGATGGCTCGCTTGTTCACAGCCCACATAAACACCTATAGGTTAGACCTGTGTAACCTCCTCATGCTGACAATCTCCAGCTTATCCAGGAGCATTTCCAAGGGGAACTCAATGTCTGGAATCATCTTGGAAGTGATGTAGAAATACCCAAACGTCCAGACAGTCCAAGTAAGACTCTAGGTGAGTGGTGAGTTACTCTCTGCTGAGCTCTGATGAGCAAGTGAGTAGGAAAGCTGTCACCACCAACCAGCGATAATGGCTGTGAAGCCATCCCTGTGGCATTTTACATGCCTACAGAGGAAATCCAAGACTAGAGGACAAATTCCAGAATCCCCATCTAGGTATGTAGATGTGAAAAGAAAGAATCCCTTCAGAAAGGGCCTGGCTCATCCTTCTAGTCTTTAACAGTGGCAAAGAGCTCCAGGTCTAGTGTTGCACAATGGGAAGGTATCTACCCATCATGTGTCAGGTCTCAAACAAACAGATACACTTAGCACCAGCTGTGAGCCTATTCATTGAAAGGATCCTAAAAGCAGGAAGGTGAACACCACAAAAGCAGAGAAAAAGTAGCCAGCCCTCAAGGAGCAACTAGAACTGATTGCACTGCAAGACCTATAGCACAAGGCTGTCAAATAGAGCAGCCAGTACACGACAGGATCAGTGACAGCCCCAAGACAAGCCTCTGCCAGTCTGTCCTTGCTTATGTCTAGAAGAGGAGGGAATTCCCTCTGAACCAGCTCTCCACAGGCCATGTCCCACCTGCTGCTGCATGAGCTGGGATAAAACAGAGTACCCATGTGCTGCTTGCAGGGCACAGCCACCAGCCCACACTCTTTATGCCTTCAGGTGCACCACAGTTTTAGTCCAGGCTTTCCACATCCACATCTTTACTTTTACTTTTATTTTGCTGGTTTCTTTTGAAAAGGGTTATTTCTGTGTGAGGGGAGAAGTAGGGTCTGCACAACAGAGAGGCACCGAATCCTTTACCTTTGGGTGCCATGTGCTGCTTGTGGCAGTAGGATTGCACAGGCTGCTCTGTGGGGAGGCTCATCACAAAGCACCATGAGAGATAGTTGTTGCAAGGACAAAACATTGCATAGCTGCAGGTTTACATACAGGAGCAGAGAAGCAGCCAGGAGTTTTAGTTAAAGTATTTGAATATAAAATGTTTGATAAGAGAAACTGCAGAAGACTCTCACAAAGCTTTGGATGAAGCAGTAACTTCTCAGGATACTAACTGTGGCAGCTACTCCGGGGGCCTAAGGGAGGAGTGCCACCGCCATGGAATGTGTAGGATGATGCAGCATCCCACCTTTGAGGTACAAGCCCAGGAATGCGAACATTTCTGTCACTGCAGGATTTTTACCTCACTGAGCGACCTGGTAGTGCTGCCAGTTTCTTGGAATTGCCTTGTTGAGGCATCCATCTAATTTTCTATGCTCCTTCTGTATGAGTTCATACTGCAAGCCTGGAAATAGAGGCTCCACCAGGTCAGCGCTGCCCAGGGTTAAGCCTTCTCACACCTCCCAGTATGCACATTACCAGAAAGCACAAGGATGTGGTCCCATTTCCTAGTGGCAGCAGGACTTCAGCAGAGCTTGCAAAACACTTTGCAAGTCTCTGATGGAAGGTTCAATAGAAACATTATTTACTACTTTATTTTCCTTGTGGCTTTCCTAGTCTTGCTTGGAGCAGATGGAGATTGAGCAGCATTAACACTGAAGCTGTGGGTGCAATCGTTCACACATGCCTAATACTCCTTGGAGTAGCAACCATGTCTTTCAGAGCATGCTTACCATTAGTACTACAACAGCCAGAGTCCTTCCCTTACACACTAACCCAGAAGATACTACTTGCAAGTGCCCTTCAGGCAGTTAGGAAGTAGCTCGGTGTTGCCACAAGCTGTAAGAGATCAGGGCTGAGAGTTACAGCAGAGGAGCGGTGATGAGGACAAATATGTGAAGTATTTTCCTCCACCCCCAGGGGACAGGTCACAATCCTATTACCTCAGAGCAGGGGGAAGTGGAGGAAGAAGCCTTTGAGTACTGTAATCAACCAACCTTGCGGGAACAAGGAAATACTCTTGTTTCTTGCAGAATAATGTGAGCAACCAGTTGCATTAGGAATCCCAAATCATCAGCACACATGACTCAGCTTAAAATCCCCTCTGATACTTGCTCACCTTTCATTTCACAGCCCCCAACAGGCAGTGGGAGCACATGCACTGTTCCTGAGCCAGGGACACAGTTTGCTCAGCCTGGGAGGTCACAGCAGAAACCTTCCTGGGGAAGATTTCTCTGGGTGTAACCACACACTGCCCTGCATGGCTCTGCTCCACCTGGAGCAGAACTAGGACCTTCCTGGATTAGCCCACTTCTCTTGTAAAAAGTGACAGAACAAGTAGAAAAGGGGAAGAATGCTCAATTTGATAACGGTTGTATAGTGAAGGCTGTGGTTACACCAGCTCAGTCACAGCAATTTAAATGCATACCCTGGTGTATACTGGCATTCCTTGCCCACAAGGACAGGGTTCTCTCAAAGCTAATACCCTGCAGTATCCTGTACCTGCTGATTTTGTTGTGGCCATCCCAGCCAGGCAGGCAAGCAGAGTGTCAGTCACTTGCATTTGAGCCTCATTGTCTGGCTCTAAGGACAACGGTGGGAGTAAACCCCTATCTCAGCCTTGAAAAAGGCCAGTGGAAGATCTCTTCATAGTCTGTGCTGCAGGTGACAAACTGTCCTCCTGCAGGAGGGGTGGGACAGGGCATTGCCCAGGTACTGCATTCCCCTGACCCACATCACTGTGTCTGCTCCTTCCGAGGGCAGGCAGCTCCCTCTCCTGGTGGGTGACCTTCAGCTCACCTATGGACACGGTTGTGTAAGGACCAAGTTCCCCAGTCCTGTCTCCTGCCCGTGGAAGGGTGGCAAGCACAGACCGAGTTCTCTGCATAGAACCAACATCCTCCAAGCAAAAATCAGAAATGGAAAAAGAAAGTAGAAGATAACATCTGGTAAATGTCTTTCATGTATGTCAGACAGCCTTCACCTGCAGTTGAACTTCAGGCCAGGTTAGTTATTTCTAGGTGAAGGCAATGCTTGGAGATAAGAGAGGTGGTGAGCTATCTGCACTTCAGTCAGCCCTAGTGGATGGGCGGGCCCACTCTTCTCCCCCATTCCACCTCTCCCACATACAGTGAGAAATAATCACTGCCACACAGTGCTTCATGTGAACCAAGAAAACAACATGCAGGAGGAGCCCTCCCATGACAGATGGGGTCCATGGCACAGAGCAATTAGATGACTTGCAGAAGGTCTCACTGTAAGTCTGCAGCAAAGCAAAGGACTGGATAAAGATGGAAAATGTCAGGAACACTCCTGTGCTTTCCCCAGGGGACTCTAAAAATCCAGGCTATCAAAATTCACCTCAATGAGTTTTCCTAGGCATGGAAAAAACATAGTTTCCCTGCTAAATTCTGTTCTTACCTCCACTTTTCCAAATGTCCATTCCTCCCCTGACCTCTAGTGGTTTAGGCTTTGTCTGAAGCAGGAGACTGAATGAGCTGAAGTGAAAAGTGACTATGATAGTTCTGGGCCAGTAAAATGAAGTCTCTCTTTAGTAAGAACAAGCGCATGAACAGAAACTGAACCCTAGCAGCCTCCAAACAACACTTGGAACTGGTAGAGTTTGAACTGGACAAGCCCAGCTTGGGTTTACTGTTTGTAAGCCTGTTTCTGCAGAAACCAAAGAAGGTTTTTTGGGAGGAAATATTAGCCTTGTTTTAGCCCTTCCAAAGCTCAAACACATGCAGGTTTCTAAGGAATTGGGCTGCTCTTCTTGCAGATGAAACATGGGAGGGGGAAGAATTCAGGAGATGCTTACAAACCCCAGGTAATACAGGGACATCAGAACTTGCAACAGTCTCCTCAAAGACATACATCAGCATACAGTACCTGTAACATGTAAAATATCCTGTAATCCAGATATGGTGGCCTATAAAATATCCTCACATAGGTAAATGGATAGAACACATCATGGTTTAGTTCTGACCTTTCTGGGTGGAGGGTGCTGCTGCATTAAGTGTGTAGGATACTTCATAAAGATGTAAGACTTGAACCAGAACGTGCTGATATCCAGTTTCTTTAATGAATTAATGCACTTCTTGTAAAGACAACTACAAGGTCATTGCACCTCAGCTCTAATTGCTATGTGCCACAAATACGGATACGCCAGCAGAAAGCCAGGAACTTTTACCATCGTAAGTTGGGCCAAAACATCTTCCATTTCACCTCTGTATCACAAAAATCCCTTCCTATACATCTGCCACTGCAGATAGAGCCCAGCCAAAGGAAGAAGCCTGGCTTGCCTATCCAGATAACTTGAAAATAGTTGAAACATGCTTTTAGCTGCATAGTATTTTCCTATTGCCTTGGTCTTGAGGCCATTCAGCGAGTGACTGCACTGGTCTGTAAGGGATCCAATGCACAAAAGGCCCTATATGCTAAATAATTAATGCAGAACATGTTTACAAATTGAATTTTCCTTCTGCTGTCTCCATGTATTTCACTCATTGATGATGAGGGACCTTACCGGGCTGTTAGGTTCTAACACCTCACCCTGGCAGCTGACCTTGACAGCCCACACTGTGAGGAGCTGGGGATACCACACACAATAAGCTTTACAGGAATACTGGAAAGTTGTGCTAGATGGGCCCTGCCAGCATGGGTACTAGCAGTCCAGGAACCTGCTTTGGGTACTTCTTGGGTGAAACACACCATTTCCCATCCATTTTCCTTGGCAGACTCATTTCAGGATAAAAAGCAAAGAGGATACTTATCCTCCTCTAATTGGGAAATGGCAAGTGCCTTACAGATGCTGCTGGATGCAGTGCTAAGTGCCATTTCTCTCCTGGGAGTGCTTCCTGCATGCCTGCTATGGTCACTTAGATGGTGTAATCTTTTTTTTTTTTTTTTTGGAGCTGCCTTATACCTGTATACATATGTATGTATCCATTATTTTGGATCAATACATCACAACAGATCAGGCAGAGCAAACAGAAGCATCTAGAAAAAGCAGTATGAGTAGATGCAGAATTCAAACTCAGTCCAATATGTAGTTCAGTGCCTTATGAAACACTATTATTCATACATACATATAAATTGAGACCTCTAATGACCCTTAGTCTTCTGCATGAACAGGTCTCTCCCCTACAGTTCTTTGGATCCAAGGAAAGAAAATGTGAAAATGGTAAGATAAGTGTAACTTGCTACATTTGAAGCACCAGAAGGCCCCTAACTGGTTACTGGCCTTGTAAGAGTAACCCTTGCTCCCTGCAGAAACACTTGCAGGCTGAGCCTTCCTTACTGGTGTTTTGGGGTAACACCACATGGGATGCTCTTACCCAAAGTCAGCTCTTTTTCCTCCCCTCTACCAATACCAGCAGAGACTTATTGCTCTACTAGCTAAAGCAATCCTTCCAAGAGGAACAGGGATGTGGGAAAGATCATGGCAGAAATAGACTCTGCCTTTTCTAACCAGGACTAGTTCCAGGTGGTCAATGCTTCATAATTTGCTATTGACTTAGAAGTGGATTTCCCATATCTCCTTGTACTGAGGATGCAGTAAAAAGCAAGACGAAAGTGGGTAAAGGAGCCTGGAAAAAGATGTTTTATTGCTCAGCAAGAGGCTAAGCCAGTCTTCCCTGTTATTTTTAACTCCAAGGACCTGCTCTCCTTCCCAGCTCCAAGTCTGGAGTTTCAGCCAAGAAACAGATCCCAGGCTGCCTTCCGCGCCCTTACAGGCAATGGCCAAAGCATTAGGATAGCAGCAGGAGTCTTTGCATGCTTGTCACTAGTGCTAAGAATAAAACTGTTTGCAGGAAGGACATTTATGAACAGAAAGAGCTGAAACTTTCACCTAACTTTCTCTGCAACCATCCTTCAAACTCTGTTCCTGCCATCACAAGATGTTCCTTAAAGAAAGGAGAAATTCTCTTCCATTATAAAATATGTTTCCTGGAGGCAGAATAAGAGACCTGTGTAGAAGCTGATGCAACAGCCATTCAGTTTGCTTTGAGCTGCACATTAGTCACATACCTAAAGAACATCCAAGTGTCATATAGGACTTGGCAGGTATCGTTTAACAGCAGATAGGTAACAAAATAAATCAGGTAGAGGGGTTGGGTGCATGGAGGAATACAAAACATGACAGCTTTCCTAGAGAAATAATGCTACCTATTAGAAATAGCTTTACAACAATGCTTTTTTGCTAGTCTGCCTTCATCCATGGGTGTTTCCAGAAGAGATTGCTCTTTCAACTTCTACCTGACCCATCCAGATGGGCAGTAGCTACCTCATTTCCCTAAAAGCTAAAGTTTCTTCCACACAACTTGATCCTCAGTCCAGGTTTGTAGGAGTGGAAACACAGCCAGATCCTTCCAGGCATTTCCAGCTGACATTTTTCAGTTCTGTCTCTAAGTTGTGACCATCCTGTAGTTCACTTTCCCTAGTTGTGGATTCAGATGTACAGAAATTGCCAAATCCCCATCAGTCTCCACTGCCCCTCAGACAGCGCCTCCCCCCCTCCCCGCATCACATTGCAGAAACCCCAGAGACACTTTGTTCATAAACCATCTTATTCCTGCCCTGGTTTGTTACTGCAGGGCTGCCCTTGGCCATATGTGCCTTTGGAAAGGGACAGGATGATTCACACTTAGGGCTGAGTGAGATTTTCACATGCATTGATTTTTCGTGTTTTCTCATCTGCCTTTTTTTTTCTCTCCTTAAGACACTGCTTTGAGGCAACTAAAATGTTATGGTTTTAAAGTGACCTCAGTTAATTATATTTCTACCCCTGGCTTGAGTGAGGGACAGTTAGAAATGTCACCACTCTTAGAGCCACTCACAACTTAGCAGCTGACATAGACCCCAACTACTGCGTCCAGTCCCTTGCTATGAAGGCTGACAGCCACCCACTACACATTCAGTCCAGAGGAATCCACAGAACTCACACCACACACCCCTCCAAGGCAGGCCCCACATTTGACAAGGCCATGTTCTGAAGACCACAGAAAATGTCAGTTCACTGCAAGTGTCTTTGGTCCCTGGGAGGGCATTTTGGAATAAGGAGCACCCTGACAGTCCTAGCAAATTGCTGTGCTATGGGGGAAACACAGGCTCCAGCAATACCAGTTAATGGGGACATCAACATTTGTTCCTATCCTGAAATGGATAACCAGTTTAACCTTGAATACCCCAGGATACGTCATCCACACCTAAAAGATTTCAGCACCACTCACAGCAGCAGCCTTTGCAAGAGATTTAAAGTGGCTCTATATGCATTTTACTAGCCAGCAGATATCTTGATTTCCAAGAGGATCTACAGAATTAGATCAGTTAATGTTGCCAGTAACATTTCACTGCTACACATTACCAGAGACCCAGACTCTGATCCAAACCTCACATCTACCAGAAGACACCCACTGGCCTCATTCTTTAAAGTCAGGTAGGTTTCCCAAGACTTGGGATTTTCTAAATGCACCTAATGGGAGCACATACCTCAGTAATTCATGCTGTGGAAAACATCACTTCTCCCAGGCCACTGCATTTTGGTACTAGACCTCATTTTCTTGCTGTTATTTACAGGGGCTTCATTACCTCAGCTGCTGTCCAGCTCATGCTCTTGGAGGTACTTCACCTCACAAACACCCAGTGACATGGGTGTTCCCATTGGCATCATGACTATATCTCTGGTGCATTGGGGAAGGAGTGAAGTGCCTCAGTAACTTAGAATAACTCCTTATAAAAAAGAAATCTTGGAGGAGAGCCTATCGAGCCCATTGAGGAGTTTTCCAGGAGGAAACTGCTGCCAGCTTGGGTGTCACTGGGGGATACTGCTGTCTATTTAACATGTACAGCTTGTCAGCACAGAAACATAGGAGACCAAAACCAACAGCCAGAATTAAGAATGGAGAAACAATCTCTCTTCTTGCTTTTCATAATCCTATGGGGCTCCTGCTCAGATCTGTTTTGACATGATTGTTTTTGGGTTTAATGCTAACAAGGATAAATTTGATTGCAATCTTTCTATTCCCTCTGAAATCATAAGGGATGTAAATAATTTGAAGGGAATAATCTTTTTCACTGCACTTTCCCAGAAAGAAAACCAGTGAGGGAAGAACCATCCATACGTTGGTGGTGATAAGAATTCCTCCAGAGAGGAACACACTTTACACCAGAAGACACTGGACTACATCAGCAGTGTTCATTTACATACAGGGCTCCCAAAGGCCGGATTTGGGAAGTCTTCCAGCAAAAGAAGAGAGATTCCCTGTGATCACTTCAAAGTGGTACACAGTGATTATTTGCCTCTTTCCATGAGTCTGGGGTTACTGTAGGTATGCTGTCAATTCCCACTCATTTAACTTTTTACCATCTGATTCTGGGACCTTTTGTTTGTGCCAGACACTTTGGGTTTTTATTATCCACAGTTAATGCAACTATCTGGAATTTTCTCCCTCTCTGTTCCCCCCTTCCTTTCTTCCAGTCCTGAGCAAGCAGTAGCGGAACAGGACAGAAAAGAATGATCCTGTATTCACAAGGTGCCTTGACTTAGTGTCTCTTACTTAACAGAATCCGTATCAACACATCATGACATACCATAGCATCAGTTATTAACATATCATGTGTGTATTTCAACAAGTTTCCCTGCTCATAAAGTATTTCTGATTACCCTTCAATTTCGTCGCTAAAGGCCATAATCCACAACCTTTCCACAACAAGTGGAACTTCTTCACATTTACAGGGAGATGCATAGACTGGTGTCACCATCATCATCAAAACAAGGTATCTTTGAGACAGAAATCAATCCCATGGCATGATTTTCTGTGCTATGAAGACGTGGTTACAAGGACACACAGACAGACACTTTTCTAGATGTAATTAGCCCAGCAGAAAAAGCATAATAGAAAACAGTATGTGAGGTGAAACTGGGTTAGTGGATCTATGCAGGTGGAAGGAGAAGAAACTAAAAGGTCAGGATGTACCAGTCCCAGATGGAGCAGCAGCCACGGAGGCTGCCAGCACAGACAGGGCACATTTCGGCAGCTCTGTTTTAATGCTTTGGATGGAGTCCACAGAGCTGCTCATGCCTATGTGCTGGCTCTTCCTGTACCCCAGTAAAGCAGCAACCAGGGCCAGTAAGAGGCATCAAGAGTGAACTCTGAAAAAGAAATGCAAAATAAACATAGGAAAAACTTCTTCCTACATGTAATCTTACTGCCAGAGAGTTCCTAAAGCAGAGTTACCCGCTGCATGGCTGGCCTTTAGCTGGTAGACCAAGCACCCACATGCAGCCAGTAGAGTCAGTATGTTTATTAAAGAAAAAGAGATGAAAGATACAGATGCATTTACTGGTTGAGAACAGCCACATGGCAATTCAACTCTGGCTTCCTTTCACTCCAAGTCTACAAGCATGTTCTCACCCCACTAAAGATAAACAGAAGTACTGCCATTATAGAGCTTTACCCTGAAATATCCCATCTACAAAGGGATGCTGGTAGAACAGTAGATTTCTCATGGCATTTTGTTTTGATGACCCTTCTATACTTAGTGACAGGGATGACAGCTCTTCCTCAAACTACACAAAGCTTTCACATAATAATGCAGAAAGGTAAGAGTAAAGTTTACTGTCCATTATGGATTTGTTTGTTTTAAACAACTCTGCTTACAGTGAGAAGGTTCTTTCAAAACCAGTTGCAAGCTGTGAAGTGCATGCACTTAACTCCAAAAAGCACAGCTTGTACCGCAGGGCTCTTCATTTGTGGGAAGCCATGGTGAGGATGCAGCTGGCTTTTATAGGTGACAATGATACCTTACCCTCAATAGTCACAAGCATTCCAGGCTTCCAAATCCCTCACCACTGAGTTGCAGGGGAGAAAGGTCAGTGAAGAGAAGCTGCCTGGCAGACTACAGGTCTAGACTCTGGGTTTAGGCACAGTTTCACAGTTAGCAGTACACCCAGGCACTTAACAGAAGTGAATTAGTAAAGGAGTAGAAAGGGAAGACATAGTTTGCCTGAAGGCTAAGGCAGCAACTCTCCTCTTTTGCTATACAGGAAGCACAGGGGCTAGCAGGAGTGCTGCTCGCAGGCATAAATCCCAGCCTGACAGATACATGCTGTGGGAGCTAATAAGGGGTTTGCTAAAATATGTATGTGCACTAAATAAAATACCAAGTGATGTAAATACATCTCTGTCCCAATTCATTCTGCTCTGCCGGGAAAGCACAGCAGTCTGTATAGCTTCACAAGAGCTTTCTTCTGCATGACACTGAACTTCAATCTCAGCTGGTTTACTCCTGACAGCTACATGACATATATCCATCAGCTTTAGGTGTTTCCCACACATCTGTCCCCATTAAAGTCCTAGAGTTGCTTCTGAGCTTATACTGTTGTGCAGTTCTTTGCTTTTAAATGGACCATTGTGAGCCAAACACACAGGCTCTAACTTTAAAAATCCCTTCAGCTCTCTGGTTCTATACAATGGAACTTCCTCGGTACACAATGATATAGATCTGCATGGGGGTTTTAGTGAGGTCTCTTACAAGGTAAAGGTCAGTGCACATTAAGTAACAGCAGGTACGAATGTCAGAGAGCTCCATTGGTCCACTTACACTGTACAAAGGCTTATGCCACCTCAGTCCCCACACAAAAGAGGATTTGCAAAAGCAAATCCTGTAAGACACCAGCCAAAGTCTCATGGATCTGACTGTTTACCAAAAGAGGGGGTGATGCAGCCAGGGCCTTTTTAGGAACTTTGAAAACTGGGAAACATCAAAACACTGTTAACAGAAGTATTCACCCCCACAGCTCTCTTGATGTAACAGGGTCCTGTTCTCCTCTTCACTAATCCAGCTGCCTGAGCAGAACTTTGCTGACAGCAGATGTGGCCCTCTGTATTCGGTAGCAGATTCTCTGCTCTTCCTCTCGTGCCTGGTCCCAAGGGCAATAACTGACATTTTCTGTTAAGCATCTTCCCATCTTATGATTTGGCTCTCACAGCTACACCTTTATAAAACTGAAATTTATCTGCCTTTTCAACCCCTCCAATATAGGGACATGTTACAGTGTTTCACCTGGTGTTTCCTGCCAAAAGTTACCCCCTTAAACCTGGGGCTTTTGAGGGACTGATGAAGTCCAAATTATCCGATGTTGACTGACAGGAAAGTGAGCTTCTCAACGTAATGAGAGGAGTGCCCTCATATGCCACGAAGTTGAGAGGCAGGAGGATTCAGATACAGTTTTCTGTGTCATACCTGGGATTCTCAAAGCATCTCCAAAACTTTTGGACTTTAAGTGCAGTTTGTGAAACCTCTAAGTGCAATGGAAGAACAGAGTTGGTCATGCTTCTTTTTGTATTAGTACTTAGATAAGAAAATGCAGCAGGACTTGGACACTTTACCTCTCAATGCTCAAAGGGAAGTAACTTGCTGAGTGAGAATATACAGGCTTTCTACAGTCTATTTTCAGAGAAGAATCAAAATGTAAAGAAAAAAGTCAAATGAATTCCAGGGATGAATCCCTTCCTGAAATTCTTTAAATCTAGAAAAAAGCCTATTAAAAGTTGGTCCTCCCCACAAGTACTGTGTGGAAGCAATCTCTCTACTCTGTCTGCAATTATCCTTCACTACTCCTACATACCACATGGACACACAGGTATCTAGTTGTCCACAGCAATTCATGGGACTCGTTTCAAAATAAGCCGAGATCCGTAGAAAGTCTTTGTGCTGCCAAATTCCTTCAGTTTACTAAAAGGAAAGCTCAGCTATCCCTGCCCCTGGAACAGGCTTGCTAACCCTGCCTCGTCCAGGAGGAAAACGGAAAACTGGTTATTGAATCCGAGTAAGAGTGAGCAGTGCTCCACTGAAGGGTCTGTCATGGCACTGTCAGCACAACCACAGGAGCGTCCAAGGTTACTCCTAGGCAGAGGTGGCTGAAGAACCCATACACAGAGCGCTGCAGCTGGAGTGCTGAGCTCAGCTCCATGTGTTTAATGAGGCTTTGCTGGCCAAGCATCCAGCCCCTTTGGCTACACATAGTGTGTGCTCAACCATCCCACACTCATTTCCACCTGTAATCCAGGCCAAGCGCACTGGTAACAAGAAGCAATCAACTGCCTTGTGCCCCCACATTCCCAAAGGAACAAAGTGAATGTAGTTGTTCAGGATACCCATCAATGAAGAACAAATTGCTCTGGCCACCTTCATCTCTAAATCCCAGTAACTGAGAGGAAAAGAAAGCTGCAACAACATTTGACATCTCAAAGATTCATGTGAAATAACTCCTGCTTATAGTAAATCAGCTTTGCATGGCTCTTGTACACTCGGGCTACACAAGTACTACATTTGCATGAGGCACATCTATCTCCAAAGCAGATCATTGCCCTTCACATCAGTTATCACTTGCTGCATTGACAATAGCTTGAGTATTTCTAGGCTGTGAAGCCTCCTCACTTTGTTCAACTCTCCCGCTAAGTAAATTGCAAAGAGAAGAACCTTTTGCTTTGATTTCTCTGTAGATGTGAGGCTGAACTGTTTTCATTATTGCCACTAAGTTATAAGCCCTGTAGAGTTGCTGCTGTGCCTTAAAGCATGGACACAAATTCTGTACTCACTTTTCTATCCAAATAAACTCCTTTCAGCTGTTATTGGTTTCAGCTAAATCAAAGTTATGGTAAAACACCCATGCAGACTGCCATCCTGGCTCCGATTCTGGGAGTACACCAACCCTGAAGCCAAAGTTCTTCATGCTCTGCTGTCAGAGACACTGCAAGTGGTGCAAGGCAAGCCAGAGCCCGAGCCACAACACCTCCTTGCTGGCTGTATGAACCCTCATCTCAGTGACTGAATAGCCATGGGAGATGCGGTGCTGACAGCATAGGAGCATGACTGTTCCTGCAGCTATGAGACGATGGGAAACAAATTCAGCCTGTGGGAGCTGTTGAAGGCCTCGGATAGTGAGCCAGATGGACGGACAGATGTGTACCACCACTGCACATCACCCGCGCAAGGGAAGCAAAAGCATTTCATGTCAGTGTAAGAAACCTGCTGTGATTGGAATCAGCATTAGTGATGATTTTCACAGATGCTGATGCCAAGTGGTTTAAAGATGTCCCACTCCCCCACCTCCATTTAGTCCAGTTGGAAGGCTATTTTATTTCTTTGCACCACTGTCCCTAAACATCTGAACTGAGCACCACAATCTGTATTCTAGAAATGAAAAGGGTACCTAGTGTTCATCAGTACTGGCTCAAGTTGGCTTTTAGTGGAGATTTAGGCAGAGGCTCACTGTCAGACTGTCTGCTGCCCAATTGAGTCATCTTCTGAGCACACACCCAAGCTATAAGGCTAATTTCCGAAGATGTTAAGAGGATTTTGCCCAGGCTTTCTTAGCCATCGAGCAGCAGGAGGTACATTACCATGGACCAACTTGCAAGAAACTATCTTAGATTTACAATGCAATAGAACAAAGTGGGAAGTTCAGTAGCCCCAGGTGTAGCCTGAGTAAGCTCCTTGCAACAGGGAGCAAGAGCAAGTGAAAACTGAGGAGAAGTGTCTCCTTGTGTATGTGCATCTCATTTTCCTAGAAATTTAGTATCTAATATTAAGGATAGTACGTTTCATCCAAATTGTTATCATACTTCTATGGGTATAAACCAAATATGCTCTGACTCACTATATAAATGGAGAGAAATATAAATCCATTTGCAACTAATCTTGTTCAGATACAGAAAATTACATTCCTGTATTTCTTACCAAAATATTTATGTGCATGCTGTTGTTTGTATGTGTCTTTACTAATGTGAAATACTACTAAGTCTTCAAGATGACATGATGCCAAATGCTCATATTGTGCTGAAAATTGAGTGACGTGAGATGTCTCGTTTACATACTTCTAGAGCAAAAACCAACAGGGGGGGAGAGGGGAGAGGGGGGAACAGACACCCAAAAGCTTTGCTGTAGCAGTCAAAATAAATAAAGCAAGGGAAAGATATCAGGCATGTACAGCACTGTGCACTAAAGATTGCATTACATGGTTGAGCAAATACAGTGAATACTCCCAAGGGCTCTTTACCCTTCCTGTAGTGCAATCAGCATCCTTGAATAAGGTTCAGATATAGCTCTCCTGCATGTGCTGCAAGGAAGAAAGGCAGCTGGAGGCCTGTGCAGACACAGGTGCAGGGGGTACCTGTATTGTAATGCTGGTTGCAAGGTAAAGCATTACTGGGAGCTGCTGCTCCCAACCCATACAGGAAGGGAAAGCCTGTCCATGTTGATTCCACCTCACAGAGCTCACTGGCAACTTCTGAATCAGTGCACATCTGCTAATAGCTTGCACTAGCAGGGGAGCCAGCATTGCTTACCTCCAATCTGCAGCAAAGAATGATGAAACCACAGCATGATCCCTGCTCTGCCTCTGGGGCAGCAGAACTGGCACCTTCCACCTCAGGCTGGACATCCTAACACAGCTCTGCCAGACTGGCTGAGGAACATCCCTGAACACAATATCCCTAATGGCATCTTTAGCAATCATTTACAGGACAAAGGGGAAAAAGTATTCCACATTTGTCTTTTATATGGAAATATAGCATAATTGGCTTGTCCGTTTGGAGAGAAAGCTAACTGGTGTTTTACTGCCGTGCTTCCATTCCCTATGTTTTCCATTTCCACATATGCGCGCAGATCACAGAACAACTGTACTAGTCCAAAACTCAGATTTTGAACTCCTAAAGCATTAGTTCTGCTTAAGGTATTAGGCTGAAAAAAAAACCAAACCCAAAGAAATTCCCCAGCAAAATTCAAGCAGCAGCATCAGCACTACTTCATTGCTTTCTAAGTTGTGTGGTAACTATTAGATTGCTGCACAGTACCAGGACAAGGTTTGAGGGAGCATGGCTACTTCTCTCAGGTCAGAGATTATGGGGTGTATTAGCTTTGGCACATCTTTTTTACCCAAGAACTGGAGTATGCCGATCTAGAAGGGAAGGATGACAGGATTTACACACTTACACTGGACCATTTTGTTCGCCTCTCACTGGCCACAGAACAGTGAGAGTCCAGCATCCTCGCAAAACCCACCTGTAAGTATACGGTTTTGGCCATGTATGTTTGAAAGTGGCAGCCTACGGGTAGAACGTGTTGAGCAGTTTGTTTTTCTCTTATTCAGAATCATGCACTGGAACAGTATTACAGTCATAACCAAAGAGAGCAATCAATGGTCAGTTAATTTATGCATTTACTTCCAGGATTTGACCTGGAGATGGCAGGAACACATAAATTCTGCCTTAATTTCTGGAGAAAAGCCATTCCAGTACCTTAGCATGATCTAAGATCACTTAGAAGTCTTTCCACTGTACAACAAATAGAAAGGGGCTGCAGCTATGAAAAAATACCCACCAGGACAAAGCAGACTGGCTAAAATGCAGGTTCTGGCTAGACAGTTGCATATAACCAAAGTGCCTCGCTGCAAAGGATTTATCCCTTGACTTCTTGGCATGAGGAAGAGTGTGGACTAAATGTGTCTCTATAAAAAGGAAGCCTTGGAAACTGTGCAAACTCACCTTCTTCATCAGATGAGAGACAACCCATTGGGCTGGGGAAACCAGTCAATAAGACATGGTGGTTGTTTGCTCAGAAATCAACGTTCTGCCACCAGGGATGGAGATGTCCTCCACGGGAAGCTACAGCTTCAAAACAACTAATGGTTTGAGTTGAAGCCATAGTAAGTGTGTGTTTGACTGTCAAAGAGGTCACATAAAGGTCCTCCAAAGCTGCCCTTCACATGATAGTGCATCTCGGGAGAGATTCAAGTTGACGGATGCTGCAGTATCACACCTGCTTTAACTCACAGGTTTTTCCCCAGTGTATCTCCATTTCTAAAGCCAAGTTCTATAAACGAGCAAGTTTTTACTGTTCCTATTACCTTTTGATTTGCATACAAACCGTGACAAACAAAACCATTACAAGCTATTTCCATACATAATATATGAAATTCCTCCGTTGCATCTTCATGACCTTGACTGTTATCTGTCCTACTGCTCTTCTATAATTTGAATTCATCAAGTCATCATTTTCATCCTCAAACTGTTTTGCCCTGTCTAATCCTCAAGTACCTTCTTTTCATTAAGGCATCAGGGGTCTTCACACGTGCCTGAGATGTGCTCAAGGCACATTTACCCAAAGCAAAACTGAAAACTCCAATTTGCATGTCATGTAGCATCTCATCTGTAGTGCCAGGTACATAAAGCTAAATACAATCAAGACATTTCTTTTCCAAGGCTGTGTTCTAAACTTACTGCTTCAATTCTGAGCTCTGTGGAAGGGAACAAGCAAAACCTCCACAATTAGCCTCTTGAAATAGGCTCATTTATATTAAGAGCGAACGAAAGCACATCTGAGATGAGCACCCTTAGTTGAACAGAACATCAATGCCTCAATGCACATTAGTAATAAGACTAGTAGCTTAAAGAACACTGGTTTGTAATGTGATTGTATTTATGACAACACTTACTGCAAACGCTGCTTAAATGCATTGACCCCTTAAAGACAGTTTCTGACTTTATGATGACAATTCAGACTGGTAATATATCATGTTTAGACTGCTGGGAAATACTCAACAAATCCAATCCAAGGTTTATGTCTTCTTACTTGTGCCTTCCACGAGCAAAGAAAACCTGGGGTGCCTCAGTGTGAGATCCTGCTACATCTCTGATGTTACAGTCCAGTAATGTCTTCCAGTGCACACATACAGCTGACCTGGTTGTGCTGAAGCTGAAAGGCTACTTTGGTGTCAAATAAAACACTTTTTTACATCATGTAATTTACCCAGGGAAATGAGGTTGGCAAAAGATTTAACAGGCATTAAGGAAAAGCAGTAGATAGATATAGGTAAAATAAATTCCTCGTGACATAACCAGAACAGTGTCTAGGTGAGACAGTGCCACAGTTCTCCCTTTTTGGGGCAAAAATAATCTCTCTTGCAGAAGAGCTGAGCAAGTGTGTTTACCCCTTAGGATTACCTCAGAGATGGAATTGGTCTGGTGAAAATTCTGGCCTTTTGCTTGGATCCTGACACTTGCATTTGTTCTTATGCTTCGTAAGCTCCTTCAGCACAGAGTGTAGGAAGAACATCCCCATCTGTCACTAGGGCAAAACATTCTCCTGCAGAAATCCTACTTTGGGTGAGCTTTCAGAGGGGATTGTATTTCCATGGTATCCTGTAATGATCTGTAGTGGTGCAAATACCTGTTACATGCTGCATCCTTGCAAGACTAGTAAGAATATTGTGAGTTTGTGTAGATAAGTCCCAGTTATCCTTTAGCAGAATTTCCCTGGGTGTCTCTTGGGATCGTTTCACTCAAAACATGATAGACTCCACAGTGTATTGTTGCCTCTGCATCCATCAGGGATGCCAAAATTAAGAGCAACAGCCAACAGACAAAAAGCAGAAACCATAATTCAAAGAAATGCCCCCAATATATCACAAGAGTTTTGCCCTCACCTCATTCTAGTGCTCTGTTGGAAGCATTGCAACTTATCTTAAGTGTGGCTGAACCCCAGATCATTGTTTTCCAGCCAAAGACACATATCCAGTTCCCTGTCCCCAGTACAATTCAGGTATCCTCCTCTTGCTCAAATGCTGAACACATGGGACACAGCAAGAAACCACAGAAACATTTCACCTGGAAACATATCTACAAGGATACCTGGATATAGAACTAACTTTTCACAATGCAGAGCAGCACAACTCAAAAGACAGCCCCTCCTACAGTACTGCTGCCAAGAAAGCTTGAGTAAATCAGCCTCAGACACATCCTACCCAGGGTACAAGCCAGTTCTGACAGCAGCTCTCAAATCCACCTATTTAAGTATCAGAAAATGAAGTTTTATTAAAGTCTTTTTCCATTGGTCTCTCCATGTGAGACTATCCTGTTTCAGGGCACTCCCTATTAGAAGGCCATTTAAGCATCGCAAAAGCCAACTAGAAGACACAGCAGGAACTCCTTAGACCACATCTTTCAGATGTTTAAAACAACCTAGCATAGCATGGAATCAAATATTCACTATGCCCTGGAAGAATGCATGGGATAACTTGAAATCAGCAAGAGGACAGCCTCTCTAGTATTTAAGTAATTATTTCATTTCTCTTGCTACTGTCTGGAAAACAAATCCTTCAGCAAAGATGGACCTGAGTTTTGTGCATTATCAGTCAGGACTAATTCTATGGTTTTCTTTCTCAGACTTTACCTTGCTGCTCTGCATATCTCAGCCATGCTTTATCCCAGAGCTCACTTCTTTAATCAGCATTTCAAAATCCGTGTGCATGGAAAACACTACAGAAAGTGGCAGGGCTTCTTTTCTGATTTTCTTTTAAATGAACTGCTGTTGTGTTTCTTTAATAGGTTTAGTTCTCACCAGTGCCCAATTCTTAGTGATTTGTTAAGTCTAATTAGGCAGTATTCAAATGTGCCATGCATTCATTTGGACATTGCCCAAATCCCACACAGATTTCATATGAAAATGGTTTATTTGAATTTTAAACACAGTCTGTTCCACCAATTCTGACATATTAAGCAAGCTCACAAGCCATTAAAGCCATAAAACGCCAGTTGACCTCGCATCCCACAATGATAGGGCATGAACAAAGCTATTTACTTTATTGACTGATGCTCAGAAGCAAGAGGTACGTGCACTCTCTGATTCTGTATCCTTTGATTGCTCCAAGGTTTGGGTGAAGTCCAGATGCCCGACTGCTTTAGTCTGTACAGAACTGTTGGCCATTCCAGCCCAGCCACAGAGCCTGAGATTCCCCAGTGCCAGAAAGCACTCTTCCACAGAATACAAATGATCCTGCCTGCTTCAACTGTTTAATATGATAATAAAGTCACTTTAGCTAATGGGCTTTAAATACATCTTTCAGGATAGTCTAGACAACTCGCAGACTACTCCTTAGCATTGCCTTCAGAGCAACAAGGTACCTTTTCTAGTTCTGTGCCAATTTGTATTGGAGAAGCAGCACAGGCTGATCAGAGCTCAACGTAACCAGCTAACACCAAGCATCAGCCTCACTCCTCCTCTCACTGATGCTACCTGCAGCCAAGGATTTGCCTCCGCTAGGATCTCTATGCTTAAAAAATGAAAAGTCCCCTTTTTGAGGTAAAGGACCAGTCAAATACACCAGCCTTTCAGGGCTCACCCATTGCCTCTGGCACATAGATCTGTGGACATTAGCTTGCCCAGACTAGGAATGTATGGGGTGGTAGCTGGCTATGGATGTTAGCATAGCAAAAGAAAAGTGCATTTTAACACATGCATTAAAGTCTGCTCTACCTCTGCTAATGCATTTGAGCAATCTAGCACAGGCACTGCCTCTTTGGGTCAGTCTAGACAAGGCCATAGAGAATCTGGGCTGAGCACACATTCATTTCCCAGGATTGCAATAGATTCTAATGGAGCATGACGGCACCTTCCAAACACAGCAACCTGGGAAATAAATGTCTTGGGGTTCATATCAGGGTTAGCCTTACTCCTCTGGCAACACTTCCTCCATATAACTGCAGAAATCATAGGAGAACAAAACCACCAAGATGATGGCAACAATCCAGGACATGAATGATGAGTAAAATTACCTTAAGATGGAAAGAAATGCAGGACTGCCAAGATCTTGATAAATAACAAGTCCTATAATTCCATCGCTGAAGCTTCCATTAGGCAGCAATATTCAGAAAGGTGACAGATTCCTCAAATTATAGAATGGTAAATGAAAGGGAAACTATTTCAGCTCTGTGTCTCCACACAGCATCAGGGAAAGCAAGGGAAAAGCTCCAGGAGAAGTTGGGCTGCTTAGGCATGGCATGGAGCTCTTGTCAAAATGGGCATGGGAGCAGGTAGGGGAGGGGGCTTGGCACATCACTACAATCTGCCCTGGCAGCAGCACCCATTACATGCATCAGCATGAGATGAAAACTGCTTCACTTCTTTAGGTCCTGTGGGCCAGAGTTGAGCCAATACAGGATTTCTTTACTTCAACAGCAGAATGGCACATACATACATTTGAATTCAGGGGATTGGAGAGAGAAATTTGCAGGGGGGAGGTGGAGAGACAGATTTGCTCTGGGGTAAGCAAGCTGACAAGGAGCACAGGAAAAAAAAAAAAGCCCTTTGCTTGTGCACAAAGAGCATCTCTCCAGCCCAACTGAAGTATTTTATTTTGCCTTTGTAAGTATGTAAAACTTAAAGAGTGACATTTTTCCATTTCAAACTTTACAGACTTTTCTAAGCATTTTTAGCTAAACTTGTTTTAGCTAAACAAGCTGCTTTACTCCTTTCTCAGTGCATTTGAAAGAGCACACCAGCGCAGTCATTTGGTGCCGAGCACAGCAGTGGTGTTTCTTACTGCAACTGTCCCCTGGGATTAATGCACTCTACAGTATGGACACATCCTTAGGAATCACATCTGATAACAGTTTTTTAAGCTGCCAAGTATTACCCAGTATCAACACTCTATATCCCATCAGCCCCTTGCAATTCCTTCTTAAATCTGCCTGAAATCCTCAGCACAACAGGATTAAGCCACCTGAACAAAAGAGGAATGACAGATAAAGTGCCCTGTATTTGAATGCACCTAATTGTGTCTTTTCCATCCACGTTTCTTCCACAACAACTGTCTTCCCCTTATGGTCTTCATCTGGATAGAATTACACTGGTAAGCGGCAAAGAAAAAACCGAAGAGCTCAGTCTGGAGATGAAGCAAAAGCTCTCATACAGCAGGAGCAGGCGACCAAGGTTTCTTCATGCAGGTGCCAGCTGTGAACACTCCCTACCAAGAGCGGGCTCAACTTCTGTGCACAAGGAGAGACAACACTCCTGGAGGGGCTGCTGATTTTTCCCCAAGAAATAGGCAGTGACAAGACAGCAGAGATCTCATTTTGTTGTGCTGACCAACCCTCAGGGTAGCTTCATACTGTGGCACTGACTCAGAAGATGATAAGTCAAGTCATCACCAAGTCCTGTGCCTTCTAGAGCATGATGCTAACTCATCTATGCACTGCTGAGGCACCATCCACAGCATTCCTCTCAGCACTACTCTGAGCTGCTCCAGGATCAGTTTCCCCATGAACTGCAGGAAAACACACACCTTTCTGGACAGAAGGAAGAGTAAATGCTCCCTCCCTGGCAGTGTTCAAGGCCAGGTTGGACAGAACCTTGGGCGACATGGTCTAGTGTGAGGAGAACACCTGATTGCTCTGGGGCCAACTTCTCTATGGCCAAGGAGCAGCACGCCAGAATTGTAATCACAAGAAAGATCTTCAAAAAAATACTGATTTTTCCCTTCACTCTCTGCATATTACTGAGGCGTTTGGGAATGCTGATATCACAAGCAGAAGGGAAAAATCTTTCCCTTCAGAACAATCACAGCAGGAGTGTTCTATGTCTCCCTGTGAGAAAAATTGCTTTTATATTATACTTAATGACTGAGCTACCACACAGGCAATGCAACAGGCAAGAGGCATCTGTTGAGATAACAGCAACGCTCTCCACTCATTTAGATTCTCCCCATCTCAGGTAAGTGTGAGCTTTCATGCCATTCCCAGTGCAGCAGAGGATTTGCCTCTCCCTGCATTCACCATCCCACCCCCAGCTGAAAAGCCTGTGGGAAGCAAAGGCAGAAGGTGAGTTTGACTGTCACTCACTCACATTAACCAGTGTCATAGGAGCCTAGAGTTCAGATTTCTCATCTGATTTCTCAGCCTTCACCAAAACAACCTTTGCAGGCAGGTCTTGCCAAGGCTTCAAATCTTACCCAAACTAATCAATAAAAATGACAAAAATCAGAAAAAAATAGAAGCTGAAGAGAGATTAAAAAGCACAAAGCTGTTGCACCACACACACAGATGAGGCCACATGGATAAGAAAAATGCTTTGCTGTCTGAATGGAAAAAAATTAGGAAGTAATGGGATATGTTTTGCAATGGACGACTAAGTTTCTATGCCCCTTGCAGGTCAAGATCATCAAAACTCACTAAAGCAAAAAGGAAAGATGCACCAGTGCTACTGGGAACAGGAGATGAAGACAAGGAAATAGAAATAGAGGTGGGGAGGCCTTTGACATTAGTCGGGAGAGAAAGGCCCTTTCTGTGGATTTAAATTAAAGCTGTGTAAAGAGGGATGGCTGTCAGTGCATGAATAAACCTGTCTGACACATTATGCCTGCAGCCCTTTGCTGGACCAGGGAAGGCAGAACTTTGCCAGACTACTGTGGCTAAATAATAAAAATAATAACAAATAACAATAACAACAACAGTAACAACCACCAGAATAATTGTGAAATTAACTCACTTCCCAGGAAGAAGGAAGGGGGGGAAAAGGGGTTTAAAGTTTGGGTTTATTTCTCATTATCCTACTCCGATTTGATTCATAAATTAAACTGATTTCCCCACGTCAAATGTGCTTTACCCATGACAGCACTTGGTGAGTGATCTCTGCCTGACCTTATCTCAACCCATGAGCCTTTTGTTGTATTTTCTCTCCCCTGTTCAGTTGAGGACAGTGACAGAGAGGCTTTGGGGGGCACCCGGTGTCCAGACCCTGGTATAACTGGTACCACACTTTTTTCGTACCAGTTATAGGCATGTTCTGTCTCCATTACTGAGCATGGACTGTCTCAGACACAGGCAGGGGAACAGCAAGCCCTGCTGCTGGCAGCAGGACTACTTAAAACTAGAATATACCACTAGAATTGGGTCAAACCCAACCCATCAGTAGTGGAAAACTGTTTAAAATGTGAAACTAATTTCAACTGCAGTGGGAGTAGCAGAAAACACCATATTTGCACAACAATATTACATTCACCATGGTATTTTATCCAATGTTTTATCCAATTTGATGCCAACAAAGGGCGTCTGATGTCTCTGATCCATTTTGCTTCATCACTAGGTGTCCTTTGAAGGTCCCTTCCAACCCATACTTTTCTATGAGTCCATGCTTCCACAGTGGAACTGCAGAGCAGGCAAAAGCAGGACTAGTTTGGGTGCATGCCTGACCAGATAAATCAGACTTCCCTGCACTTGCCATGACCTTCTCAGTCTCTGAACTCCACCATGGCTGCAGACTGACGGTGCCAGCTACAGCCAGCGGCTGAACACTGTCAGGTACTAGAAGGATTTGTACTCTCAAAGGTAGTTGCTTCTCTCTTCCATAACAAAAGCAAGTTTATTTCACACCCCAGCACAGGCACATGTTTGTGTAACAATCCAGACTGGATCTAACACTGTACCCAGCATGCAACTATATCATTGCATTGCCAAAGCCTCCCCAAGTCCTCCAGGTGTTATTAATGATGAATGAAGCACTAAATCGTGTGTTCTCTTTTGGCAGATACTGGATCACATTAGAGAAGAGTGTATTTAACTTGTACCAGGCCACACCCTTCCCCTATTTGCAAGGTACGATGTAGATCCAGGCTCCCAGCACAGAGTGATTTTGTTTGCTGGCCAGTAGTGATAGAAAGTGAGTTTACAGCACTGTGTTGCAGCCCTTCCCACAGAGGAGGCAGCAGAGGCAGCCCAGATAAGCCCCTGTCAGGAGGGACCAGAAGGTGTTTCCACCTGACTTTGTTCTATGAACATGTTTGCAGGAGATGTGCTCTGGAGCAGGGCGGCAGCCCTCCTCCCATGGCTGGGCTGGCTCTTCAGTACTCGGCACCAGCCCTCCAAAGCACATCTTGAGCTTTCAGCCTGCTTCCTGCTGCACCGCCTGCTTCAGTTAGATGTTGTGTTCTCTTCAGGACAGCACTCTCTGTTACTCCCTCTGAAAGCAGCCTCCATGCCATGAGCACAAGCATTTCGTAAAGCCCTGAGCCCAACAAGTACCATCTGCTGGGGAGCAGGAAGCACCCAAAGAGAGGAGCTTGGCTAGGGAAGTGGCCTGACATTCAATATCAAAGTCTCATGCAAACCCCTGAGGCTCATGCACAGATTGGAAGGCAGAAGTTTACCAGTAAAGGGAGAAAAGCTCAGGAGGATCTGGACGTTCCAGCACACTAGAAGCCATAAAGATGAAAGAAAACACTTGAGAGAGGAAGGGTTACTTAGCCCAGCTCTTCTGTGAAACCAAAGCCAATGTCACTGTTAGCATTCCAGCAATTCCAGATCATTAATGCTTCTAAAGATTCCAAATTTTCCAGGGCTGATAGGGACAAACTCACCACCCTCCAAATCCCCAACAGAGGTTAGAGATGTTTTAAAGGTCATTTTCCAGACAGCTCAATATTCTGTGTTTCACACTACTGACAACCTGGCACGTATTTAGGGTAGCAGAAGAGACACCTTCATAATGCTGATGCCAAATGCAGCTGCTGCACTCCTGGTAGCATGGCTCCTACACCTTCCTGTGAAAACACAGGCAGCAGAAGGCTTGTAAACAGCAAAATAGGTCAGACCTATAAGCTACTGAAGTCCCAATGCTCAGCAGAGCCACCCCTGCAGTGGATAGCTATTAGATAATACAGCCCTTAAAAAAGGTAGGGTTTCTCTCCAAACCACACTTACAGGCAGGCATAAGACCTCTCTCCCCTAAATTGCTATTATTGACTATATTAAAAGTGACACAAGTACGCCTGGATGGGCAACATTCAACCCCTTTGTGCACAGAGGGCTTCCTGCTGTACAATCACCATGAACTGGAGGTGCAGTAAAGCCATGACACAATTAATGCTCTATCAGATAGGTATGAATCCCTTCTTCATTAGTGCAAACACTTCACAGCACACACATTCCACAGAGGAGAAAGTCTCTTGTTAACTATTTGGATACCTCCTCCTGGTAGTGCAAGGTATTAAATCTGGTGCTGGTGATTCTGTTACCATGGGTCTGACCGTGCGTTTGTAACTCTCTTTATTCTGCTTAAATAAGCCCACTCCAACAGTCAGTTGCTTTTGCCACTAAGCAGGGACACAACATTAACTACAGGCGTTCAGCTTCAGAAGTACCAAGATTTGCACATTTGCTTCCATCCTGGTCTGAAGTAAAACAAATGCTTTTCAAAGGAGCAAAGCAGCCTCAACCCAAAGCAGCCACTTAGCTACTAGCTAGGGTAGTAGCCAGAAAATCCTGGTTCAAACTCATGCTATTTTTCTTCTTGACCAGAGACTTGACTCTAGATCCACTTTAGGCAGGGATTGAGACGAGCTTTCAGCCATGAGTTCATCTCAGAAATGAAAAATAAACAACAAAAGTCAAGAAAAAGGTTTTGGCTAAATCTGAAAAACAAATCCACAAGAATGATGTGCTGAACCATGCTGCAGGATGGCAGACCCTCCCCTGAGCACAGCTGCTGAGTAGCATTGAAGATTTCTGAAATCTAATTTTACTTTAGTTTTGAAATTACTCAGATTTTATCCAGGAAATAACATTTAAAGCTGATGTCAGACAGTGGAATTGTTTGGATGCTTCAGAAGCAGCCTCATGCAGCAGCATCCAACATGATGTCAGTGAGAAGCAGCAGCAGGTATTACAGGAGAGCTCAGGGCAGAAAGCAGTTCGCTTTCATGCCATCTCAGTACCTTGATGGACAAAACATTTGCAGTGGGTTCAGCCCTGCAGCAGCACCACCACTGACCTCCTGTGTCACTCACCAGGAGCTGCTGCAGCATGAACAAGTCAATGAAAGGAAGATGAAGCAGCACCACAATCAGAGAGATTGTGTGATTACAATTGAGTTAAATCATGAGATTGATCCAATTCTCATGTGCACTGTTTGCCAACAACAGCTTAGGCACGACACAAACTCTTCTCACTTTTTAACCGGAGTCTGAAATGCAAATTCAGTTTTTATTTTCTCTTTTTTGGGGCTCGGTCTAACATTAGAAGAAAACTGGAGAAGTAACTGTCCCAGTTCATTCACTGCCTTTCCATAGGGGTATCCTGAGGCACCAGCCTGGGTTACGGAACCTGCAGTCCAGATGCACTTTTACAAGCAAGGCAGTGCCACTTTGCTTCCCAAAAGAGCTTCTACACCAACAGGCAGGCCCCAGTCACCTTCTGTGTGCAGGGATCACTACAGGACATACCACTCCCTCCACCAGCCAGAGGATTGACAGCAGCAGTGAATTTCCAGCAAGTAATAGAGCTGAATAAACACACCCCACAGAGCAC
This sequence comes from Nestor notabilis, assembly GCF_000696875.1. NCBI lineage: Eukaryota > Metazoa > Chordata > Aves > Psittaciformes > Psittacidae > Nestor > Nestor notabilis. The sequence continues at coordinate 47,796 of NW_009913144.1, read as the reverse complement.
TTCTGCTGTGGCCATAACTCTTCACACACAGCACTTAGAGTGAGCCCAGACTCATCCCACATTGCTCAGTGCTCTTCTCTCAGCTTGTTTCAAAGCATTTATGGAATTCAAAGAAAAGCCTGATAAGGAAGAAGCAGTCTGCACACTGACAGCTCAGTCGCAGCATGCTTCACATGGTGTGTGCTCAGGGAGAGAGGTACCAGCACCCTTCACCCCAGCCTGAATTAATACACCATCATAGCTTTCCATCAAGCAAAGGTGCCCAGCTCATGTCAGCAGCCATCAGCTGAACAGGAAGCACACGTTCTGCCCTCTTTGAAACCAATGCAGATGTGACCAGCAGGGAGCTGTCAGATCTCCAATACTTAATTTAGGGCACTATGATAAGAGTCAAAATTAAGCTGGATCTAGGGCAAAGCAATTACAAATGTGAACAGGGAATGCTCCTACTTATGTCTGCCTCAGGCACCTTTATCTGCTGCAGAGACCAGTTAGCATTACACCTGCAGGATTCAGAGGACCAGTGACCCACCTCAGCAATGCCTGATGGAGACTGAAGCCTTAAAAGCCACACAAGTGCTAAAGGGAATCCTGATGGCATTCACTGCAAGGATTAGTGCTGGAAACACAATTTCAATCTACACAATTGTTAAAATTCACTTTTGAGCATTTACCCGACATAAATTTTAGTAGAAGCTTGGGTTTGTCACAACCAGCTGGTGCATGAGAAGATGAAAGGTGGCAATGGAGAGGCACCAAGGTCAAGCAGTAATGCTGTGGCCTCCTGCTCAGCACAAAATGATCTTTCTGTTCAATGCATTGAACAACATGTTCATGTTGTTGAATATTCATGTAGGGTGTCCATGGCAGAACTAAAAATGGAAATCCATTTCTGATAATTCCATCAGGAGAGAACTAGCCCTACGTAAACCATAGAAGGCTCCCACGGTTGAAGTCCTAAAGGAGTAGAAAGGGAGGACATAGTTTGCCTGAAGTCATGGACCTCACTGTCACTCATAAGCAAAAGCATTTTGATGTGTGTGCACTTTGTTATAGAAAATTATGCTCAGAGCAAGTCCCTGGTAAATCACGTGATAAAGATAAAGTGATCTCCACAAGCAGAGATACCCAAAGCACCCCAACCAGCCCTTCAGTTATTAGAGAAGTACTTCGGGGAGGAGACAAAGTTAAACAAAGGCTGTGTTATACATAGTGTGCAATGCTCTCAGTTGCACGATGTACCCTCATTTAGATCATGTCACTCACAGCACAAGTTAAACAAGATGTTACAGAACAGGGGCTTGTCAGCGAGACAAGGATTTCAGGCAATATCCTCATTCCTGAGCACAGGCTCCTGACAGTGATCTGTGTATGACAGGAAAGCTCCCCAGCAGATGGGAAAGCGACAGGCTGTTTTGATAGCTGCAGTGCAAGGAAGACTGCCACCAAAAACTCTTGACAGTTCCATAGCAGCACAGACAAAGTAAATACATGAGCTGTAAATACCATTAAAAGGATGTGAGGGATTGGTTATCAGGGGAGAGCTAGGAGGGTTTGAAAGGTGTATGTGGAAATATTTAGGCTGACACATAGGAGTTCTATGCCAACATTAAAATACCAGAATGATGAATATCAGGAAAAGAGTAAATTTATAGGAAATCCATATCTGTTTACTAAAGCAACAGATCCACTTTGCTAACATAATTAAAAGCTATAAGCACACATGATGTTTAAGGAAAAAAATTATAAGAAACAATCTGGCATCAGCTAAGAATAAGTGATTTGGTATAATAACACTCCTGGGTATGAAGGTTGTACAGGAATCAGGGCACTCTTCTTTCATAAACTCCAGTAAGATCACCTGACAAATACACCACAGACAGTTGCACATTTCATCTTCAGGGTTCGTATTCCAGTTGAAGTAGCCACAGGCCAACAACTCAAAGTACAGCTAAAACACACTTACCAGCATCCCTGCTAAGGTTCCCTTCCGTGGTCAGTCAGCAGTCTTCTTTCTGCTAGAGAGATGCTTTTCCTGAAGGATGCTTCAGTTTTCTTCCCTCTCAGGATTGTTCTTTGTTCCATAATGCTTCTTACACCTTCTATCTCGTACATGTGGCTGAGACCTTGAAGCTCTTGAACTTTCTATTTCTCTAAAGATATGGAAATCTCTCCTAATACTTCATGGTTTTTGGTATATGTAAAACCAACCTTGAGCTTCCCAACACATACCTGTAAGCTGGACACTCTAGTTAGTAATATCCTGAGCATGACCAAGCAGCATTAGCTTCACTAAAGTATTTGTCATTTATAATAAATCACTTACTGCTAAGGAAGACAAACAGAAAACTAGGAAACCTGGCTAAACACCCCAAGTTCTTACAAGAAAACTACCTGCACCTAGGACAAGGCTGAAGTAAACTTGCAGAGGTCTTATTTAAGATAAGAGAGAACACATGGTTGCTATTAAAGGAGTAATCAGCAGAACCAGACACCTGTAACATTTGTAATCTAGAAAATAAGGCTGTCTGAACACCATACACCTGTGTAAAACACAAAGGAAACAGGAGTAATGTAAGTGCAACATGAAGTGATTGATGAAACTACACTAAACATGGGCAAAATACACAGCCCAAGATATAGTTTATAAGTATGTGGAATATGTAGCTTGTGTATCAAAACCTACACTGGTGGTTTCAGCAGTTTTCCTGCACAGATCCATGC
>NW_009913144.1:5158-45041 GCF_000696875.1 Nestor notabilis | reverse complement strand
TCCTGCTGCTCCCCCACTAAGTCAGAGAGATTAAGATTCTGAAGTGGTTTAATGTTAACACCAGTTTAATGCCCCTCTTCTGTTTTCTGCTGTACAAACGTAATGTGTCATTATTAATTTTCATGGAACTTTTTGGAGGTGAAATGAAACCAAATGACGCATTTAACAGCATTGTCTAGCAGCGCTCTGGATGACTGCTTTAAGGAGAAGTGGTGTAGTAAATGCACTTCTGCCCCTGAGTTTGCCTTTCAGTAGGAGCTCCTCAGTACACAGGATCTGGAGTTGCTGCTCCAGCATTACTGGGCCAGGAGTAACACCAGGACTTCATCACACTGGTCAGTAATTCCTACCCTGGAGAGACACAGACAGACAGACTCACACAGAGCTGTTGAAATAACAGTGCCCTGGGCTAGGAGTGTGTAGCTGCTTCATTCCCTTACAGCCAAAGTTAGTGTCTTCTCTTTAAAAGCAGGTGGATATAGTTTTCCTTTGCCTCTTTTCAGTACAAGTCTTTTCACTGGAAAGCACATCAAGACTCTCTCTTGTTTTTTAAGCCAGAGTGTTCAGTGAACCCTCTGCTGGGTTTGCCAACTCTCCCAGCATGTGAGAGGATGAGACACGCTCCAGCCACCCATGGAAAGGAATCTTCATTCATATTTCTTCTTCCCTCCCAAGTAATTCCCTTTCTACTTCAGGTCACTATATTTATGTTTAAAAGTAATCAACACATGTCCTTTAGCGTGTGTTTTATCCTGTAATACAGAAAATGGGCTTGTTGCCACTGAAGCTCTACAAAAATACTTCTAAAGCTGATTTTCCCCAGATTACATATTTTAGAAGCAGGAGCTGTGTCTGGCCAATAGAGATTTTTCTGTGTTCCCTAAATCCCTTCTGTCACGGAAAGGCGGATGCCCTTCTGAGCACTATGTGAAGCTCATGTAAGAGTACACGTCTCAAGCTCCAACTGCTTGGAAGCAACAGGCAAGACTCAGTTCCCTCTGCCTCCTCCCCCAGTTTTCCAGACTACTCTGTATAGTATATCAATCCTGTGGGAGTGCTGGCCACAAATGCAGCAAATCTCAGCTGAAGATATAAAAGATTTTGGAAATCTCAGCATGTCATTAGGTAGCTCCCAGGGATTTTAGGAACAGACCTAAATTGTCTCCAAACTTACTATACTGTTATAAAAAAAGGAGTGTCACAGATATCACGCTTTTAAAAAGACAAACACAGCCTGGGGTTATCACAAGGTGTGAAGGAAAACAATGTTTAGATAGCAATTATAACATTCTTCACTCTTACATATAAGTATTAGAGGAATACAAATTACTTTGATCTAAGGAAGAGGCAGTGCAATATTCCAGGTAGAATTTAGCAGGAATTTATTTCATGAGAAGCTTCATTAGCCTGACTCATTTTACATCACATGAGCTTCAGACACTCTGGTTTAGTGTATGTTCACTTCCCTCCACTGACATTTCAAAGCCTTTAGAACAGTCTTCTCCCCAGCTCCACCCTGAGTGAAGGCAGCTTGTAAATGTGGTGAGGTGGTCTCACAAAGCAATCTGTGAGGAAGATATGGGGGTTCACTCACCCCCCTGTGAGACTGATGGGCTTCAGGTTCCTCAGGCAGCTGCCTTGTATGTTCAGATTTGTCAGAACAAACTTAATATAAAGATGATAAAGAGTCAGAAGAAATCTGGACTTAAAATGCTAGGAAATAAGCATGGCTTAGGTAGTCCATGTTACTTCTCTGCAGGACATTGTTCTAGTTCTAAAAGGAATAGCAAGATAATTGAAATCTCACCTGGTCTGGCAACACTATCAGTGAATGCCATTGGGAACATTTTTAATTAGCATTTTAATTATCAGATCTACTTTGGAGCCCTCCTAAAATCTTTCTAAACAGATTTGTGCAAAGAGCACTCTGCTATCACCTGACAATGCAAGGCGGGATGATAGTTTCTTTGGGATTCCAGCCCTACTGATGCATCAATCACTTTGCTGCAGTAGCACTCAGTTCCTCTTACAATCTACGTTAGGAACAGGGCTGTAAATCCAAGGGCAAAACTGCAGGGGACAAGCCTAAAGGACACTGTAAAACCCATCCGGGTTGCTGCAACAATGTGAGCTCTGGACACTCGTCAGAGAGAAAAGCACTAAGCACTAGCAAGGAGTGTAGCAGCGCAAGTGTTCAGAAAGTCAGGTTTAAATCCCAGCCGTACCTTCTCTGGGTTTTATTGCCATTAGAAAAACACAGATGACACTGATCCATCTTAGTGAAATACTGCGAAGTTGGCGGTCTTTTGGCTATTTACAAGTGAACCGAGTGTTATATCCTTCCGTCCTTCCCATTTCATTCTTTTTTAAACAGACAAGATCTCATGAGATGAAAGGAAACTACCACACTGGTGCCAAAGTCCTCTTGTGGGTCTCTTCAGAAGCTGAGACCACTACTGGTAGTAGCCCAGGAAACACAACAAAGAACAGTGCAAGTTTGGATAGTAGCTAGAGCTGCAGACCTAACAGCAATGCAAAGTAAAGCAAACACAAGATAGAGCTGGAATGATGATTGGCAGAGATGTGATGTCTCTACTGCTGGAGATGAAAGTGCTATGAATAATTAGCCACCTCTGACCCAGGAAAACATTGACTTCATTTGCAGCACAAAACTGATTGCAGATGGTATTGGGGAGGGAGAATCAAGCTATTCACTGTGCTTTCCCCCATCAGAAAAATTCATTTCCTCTCTGCTGTTGAGCAATGAAATATACCTGATTGGATCTGCTGAGACAGCTTTGCATAGAAGATTTGCAATGAAGAGTGAAAAAGCCCATGGGGTGATGCCAAAGGTAATCCTATTAAAACAGTAGGCTAGAGGGGAAAATGCACATCTATCTCCTAATTTAATAAGGAATTAAATAAATCCCTTAAAGGAACAAATTTATTTGGACCTTTCTTTGAAATTTTACCATCACTGTTGCTGAATGGGATGCTGGATATCAGTGCATGACCAGGGACATTTCTCATCCCCTACAACTCCTCCTGTTCGTTCCCATTACTCTTTACTTCTTCCCACTCTGCCAGCTGCTTCCTACCTTTGTTCTCCACTGCTTCCTCCCTTCTCCATCTGACTCATGTCCTTGCTGAGTGCCAGCTCTAGTCCAGACCTGCCTGCTGTTGGGTCTCACTTTCACACAGATGACACCTTCATTTGGGGCTCTCAGCACGCTCTGGCCACTGTAATTCATTTCCTACAACCATGACTTCAAGGCTTAAGAGGGAGAAAAAGCAAGGACATGCTCTTATAGTAGGCTGAGATACTTGTCTGCTGTGTGCTCTTCTCAAACACATTTACCTGTCCTCAGCTGACATGAGAAGAGTGAGGCATCTCCAGCTGGAGCAGGGTCAGGCCATGCAGTGTGACCAGGTTGGTAGGTCGGAGATGGACACATCAGATGCTCCATTAGAACTGTTCTGAAAACAGAACTGCAATTTTCTTTAAGAGCTATGGCTTCTCCCTTTACAGGTTAGGCAAGCAGTCTGTCTACCACCACTTCCAGCAAACAAGGGGACAAAGAATTCCCTTGCTGAGGACCTTATTATTCAATTCCTATTGAACCATCTGAGGTTACCCAGATTAACTAGAAGGATGGCTAAGAGATACTGCTTGCAGAGGCGTTAGTGGTAAAAATCAGATCACAAACATAGTTTTCTAGGATATGATGCTGCTTGAAGACTATCAAGCTTCCATTAAGCATCCTCTAGGTGAACCATCTGTCATCATTCCTAACACAAAAACCAGACTGCTATGTTTACTGCAAAAAAAACTGTATTTTTCATCAATCACCTCTTCACCTCTGTGCTCATACCTACATACCCTCTTCCATCATACCACAAGGCTGCCTTCCTGCAATGCTATTAGAGTCCAGAGATGGGGAGTTCTTTTCTCTGTACTGTGATCTACATTTTATTCCACTACTGGATTCATCCACTGAGTTATCCAGATGGGCTGAAGAAACATCTTTTCACTTGGTTTTACTGACAAAATATTCCCAGCAAGAACTCAGCTGTCCTTTTGCATTTCACATTCACATTTTGCTACAGCACTGTCTGCTCCCAGCTCTGACACACCAGTTCCAGTGACATCTGCTCAGTCTGGGTTCTCAGTACACACAGAGAACACATTCAATCACTGAAAATGTAAAGTGCAAAGGCAAAAAGCCATGAACTTCACAGCTGCAGTGTGCCCCAGACTGAAGATTAAATAGTGTTCGCAGATCTGCATTTATTTAAGTGATGTTTTCATACAGCAGCAGAGAGATATTCCTGGAAAAAGTGCCTAGAAGCAAGATTCCAAAGCTGAGGTGCCTAAGACGAAGCTCCTATACCCAGAATTAAGTCTTTAAGTAAGGGGTCTGATTTTCTTGAGTGTTGAACACACAGCTGCTGAGCCCACCTTTGTCAGCAACAGAGGAGTGCAAGGCTCTTTCAAAAAAGGAATGAAGAAAGGAAAAAGCCAGGCCACTTCCTAGGGCACGTTATGGTGGCATTCCATAGCTACCTTGAAGTTAGTGCTTTCAAAAACGGTTGCCTTCAGCCTCTTTACATCAGTTTCAAGCCTGCTGCCCAACACATTAAATACTGAAAAGTATACATGCATACGTGATTGCGTTAATTTACTTTTCAATTCCATTTAAAAGCATTTGTCATAATATAGAAAAATATTAACTGTAGGAAAAAGCCACCACAGTACATGAGCAGATAAAGCCAGATCTCAGTACCACAGTATGAGCTGTACAGATGGGATTTGCTCATTGCTATGGAGGCAGCACGTTTCCCGAGCCCTGCTCTGGCTCCCTTGGCAGCACCGCACCCACTGGGACTTGGGCACATTGCAAACCTGCATACATCTAACAGTGCTCTTACAAAGGACCTTCCCACAGTGGCATTTGACAGCACTTCCATCAATCTCTCAATTACAGCCGTTTGAGTCCTGCAGGATACACACTGAGTTTAGATACCAATAACAGAACTGGTATGAAAACATTTCACATTGCAAGATCAGTGCAATTCTGGTCAGCTCTACAGCGTTGGGATCAAGAGTCTTCTCATATCAACCTCTGTTTCCCTCCTAAACAGACAGCTTTCTAAGAACCTTTCCAGGGCTTTACTGGATTACAATGAGGATAATTACAGAACTGAGATGAATCCAGTGGCTCTCTCGTGATGGAATACAGCCTGTTCCAGCTACTTGGCTGCCAGCACAACTTGGCAGTGGCACACAGACATTGTTCTTCCATTCACTTTATGTGCCTGTCTCAAGGGAGGAGATGGCTTCTCTCCAGGTCTTAGGCACCCTTGGGTAGCAGTACTCCAGTGTAGGAGAACCCAGCACTCGAAGGAGGTCTGAAAAGTGAACAATGTTTGCAAAACACCCAAGAAGAAAACTTTTACCATAAAGGTTTTGGGCTAATGGAGAATTTTTAGGTTTCTTAGTTATTTCAGATTTTATTTCAGACACTGCATCTGCATTTTAATGTGATGAAGGGAAGATAAAAAGCAGAGATGATGGATCTACTGCTGAGAAAAAACTAATGTCAGCTACCACATAAATTTGGCTGATCTGGCCTTTCTGTTACTCATATTATGCCACTGCCAGGTGGACAGTGCCTACTTCTTTCAGCTTTCCAAAGAGGAACTGGTTAATTACTCTACAGACTCTAAATTAAGAGGACATACATACCCATTGGTAAAGGCACCAGGTGAATCTCTAGTCACTAAACAATAGAGGGAGGACAAGGGAAGACAAGTGCAGGGGAGATAAGCAAGACACAATTCAGCCAATTATTCTGCAACAGCATAGTTAGAATCATGGAATCACAGACTGGTTTGGGTTGGAAGGGACCTTAAAGCTCATCCAGTTCCAACACTCTGCCATGGACAGGGAAACCTTCCATTAGACAAGGTTGTTCCAAGCCCTGTCCAACCTGGCCTTAAACACTGCCAGGGATGGGGCACCCACAGCTTCTCTGGGCAATCTGTGCCAGGGCCTCAGCACCCTCACAGGGGAGAACCTCTGCCTAAAATCTAACCTGAACTTCCCCTATTTAAGTTTGAACCCATCACTCTTTGTCCTGTTCACTCCAGTCCCTGATGAAGAGAAACAGTTAGGGGAAAACTGCGGGTTTTTTTGATGGAGTACTGACACAAGCCACATCTGAAAGTGCTGAAGTCTTCTCCAGTGAAAGACAGGAATTAGGTAGTAAAAAACTAGCCATGAGGGCTGATTCTGTCATCTCTGATCCAATCTCAGCACAGGTCCCTCAGAATGACAGCAGCAACCCTGAGTCTAAATGATACTTCTGACAGTACATCAGTAGCGTTATAAAGGATCACAGCTGCTCTGCACAAGACAGTTCAGCTGCAGAAGTGCTGAGGGCAAAAAGGAATAAACCACAAGATCTTCTTAGGACAGAGCAGCCCAGACAGAACATACAAACCTGTAGCCTGGATAGCTGTGCTCTGCCATCTGCACACCTTCAGCCACAGCACAAGAAGATCTCTGGTTCTTTGAAACCCTGATCAGGAGCAGTAGATAGGCTTGGGAAGGAGGGAGGGAACAAAAAGTGACATGAAATATCTTTGACAAAATTCTGCTGATAGCAATCTCACACAACAACACTGGTGGAAGGAATCACTCTAGAGAAGTGTTATACATGGTGGTACTGTTGTATCTTAGGCATGTCCTGCCCACCTGATGCCTTTCCAGGCAGAAGCTAGAAATAATCATGACTCTGAAGGCAATAAAAAAATGCCAAGCAGAGTTCTAAAACTTCATTAAAAAATGTGCACACAAACAGCACTAAAGACCTGTCCCTGCGCTGCAGAGTGGGGGAAGGAGAGGAAAAGATCAAAATCATTGCCTGAAAGGACCCACAAAGTCACACCTGGTGGAGCTGTTCCAAAGTGCCTTTTGCCTGCTGTTCTGGTTGGGAAGAGCAAAGAGGAAATGTGAAAGGTAGAGAAGAATATATGAACTGTTACAGAAAAAACGAGTTTTGTCAACTTGTTTGATTGTTTTTCATTTGATACAAGGGACACAGATTTGAAGCAGCTCAGAAGCTGCAGAACAAACAAACAATCTCAGTAACGAGCAGCAGCTCTTTCCAATCTAAATAAAGCAGCATATTTAGTAAGTTCTTTAAGCCCTCCATTTTTTCCTTCCATCTACCCAGTTGCAACCAGGGAAAACAATTGATATTTCAACTGATGCGTAAAGAGAACTCCTGTTCCTTTGCTGGCCGTGTGACAGGACTCTGACTTTCTCTGGCAGGGTTTTGGTGGCATGCACAAGGCGTAATGGCTCAAACAGCAGCAATGCCCAACAGCCCTGCTCCAGCACTTAGAAACAGCTGTATTAACTCCCCAGTGCAGAATCCGGTGCTACCTGCCAAGAAGACATGCAGAAAGTGTTAAGACCTTCTACTCCTTTTACAGATCCTAGGGAGGAAGTTTTGTCTTTATTTAAGCCAAACAGATCAAACAGCTGATGGGAACAGTTTTCCTGCTTCAGAGACAGAGCCGCCCCAGGCTGTTTCACACAGGCACTGTACATTTGCATCACCTCTAAGTCAGCAGCTCTCAGCGAGGAAGGACAGTGCAGCTCCAGGGCACAGCTCACCATCCAACCTCTTGGCTTCGTTATTAGTCTTGCTAAAATGCAGAAAAATAACAGAAATAAAAGTCCTCTCCCCTTACATTACAAGGAAAAGCATTTGAAAAGATGATCCTTCTAAGTCAGCATGATCCTGCTAAGATCTAGGCACTGACTTTCACAAAGGAGATAAGAGTAGGAGTAGGAATGAGTTTGTCACAGACTTCATGTACGTCTACAGAACACCATTTGGCAGCTCTTGGTCATATGTCAAATGTGCATCTCTGCAGTATTCCAGAGACTTTTTCTGATTATTATTTTTGTTAAGAATAATTTAATGCTGACTTAACAAAAGTGATAAACAGATCATCTGTTTGCAGGGAAAATCATGAACGTAGCTATAGAGAAGTGCTAGCAAGCTGCTTAAATCTTACCACAGCTGAATGATGGGAAACATGAATCTCAAGATCTTAGCCTGTCTGCCTGTGTTTCAAGCAATCAGCTGTGGTGTTGAGGGCATCTGGTTTGCAGCTGTCAATGATTTTAGTAATCACAAACTTTATTTCTAGAGTTCAGCAATAGGGGTAGAATCTTTTGATTCTGTTACTAAGCCTCAGAGCTTGGTAAATCCAAGCTCAACACCTTTCATAGTATCTGGTTACCCTATAAAATGAATTCTTTTTCAAAACCAAATCATAACCTAATGCTAATATCCCCAGACGATTTCAGAATGAGGCTGCACATAATACACATGTCTACATACTGGGTACGAGAGCTTGAAGCACAATGGTTGTCTTGCATGTAGCTTCTGAGAAATTCTGATAAAAGACTAAGGCTGGTGCTGCTGTCACCAGCCAATACGATAGAATTCAACACATTCAATAATGTTATGGCCTCAAATACTGATGTGCACTTGTCACAGAACTCTTCCATCAGTTTCTAGGCATGGAGGGATGTAACTGCAAATGGTATGTAGTGAAGGTGCTGCTGGACAATATATTGTGTTGGTGAATTACACTTCATCTCAGAATTCAACTTCTTGACGAAGTAGTTGTGTGCCAGAGCCACATGGGTATCTCAGACACACACGTGGCACAGTACTGGTGTACCAGATCAACCCCAGGCTCCTGCGAGTCCAACCTCAAGTGTGCAATGAGTTGAGAAGGCCTTGAAGAATGTTTTTAGTGTTCCCAAATTCATCTTTATAATCAGGCAAAGTGAATTGTTCTCCCTCTAGCTGGAAGACAAATGCTACCAATTTCACCAGCTCTGCTGAATATAAGCAAGAGGTTTTAATCAAGACATTGCTGCCAGCCTAAAAAATGTGAAGACAAGCACTTAGCACCTCTACAAACTGATGTGTCCATATACAACAGTAAAAATCCCTTGTTGGACATGCATTCTCTGTCAACACATGAATTTCCAAAAAGTCAGTGGTATAATGGCTTTGATTAGTTTTTACAAGCAGAAAAAGTTGCTCAGTCTTTCAGAACATCAACTTTTCTATTTCAGACGAGTCTTACACTCTTACTGAGTATCACTACAAAGTTGCTCTGTTATTTCCCGTACTGGCATGAGCTCTGGCCAAATTTCACTACCTGGGTTTAAGTCAGGTTTCAGAACAGATTATTTTAAAATGACTGGGAGAGAGGGAGAAACAAAATCCTGCAGTTGCTAAATTCCACTATTTATAATGACATCAGACATTCACAGTTGTGACAGGAATATTGTGCTTTATGATCTTTATGGTTCACTGCGAAAAACAGGCAAGATTCAGAACACATCACAATTCACTTGCTAGTATCTTCCTCAAGCTTTGGCTTTAGGGTGCTTCTGGGAACATCAAACAATGGAATTTGACTACACTAATCATAGTCGTGTCGGGCACCTGGTCTGATACTATGATAATAGATACTACATCTCAAGTCTTCTGCACTTTAGAGATGAGAGCTCAAATGCATAGTTATATTTAAGTGGTGTTACAGCTACTACTGTTCACCCATAAGAGGAGACACTTACCCAAGACCTGAGGATACGCTGAAGAGTCTCAAAGGATTAGACAGAGGCTGTTAACATATTACATAGATGATCACATCCCTCCCCTCTGGAACCTGGCACTAACTTTGATAGTTTCTGCTTCTCTTATTTCAAAGAACTGAAACACTTTTTGTACTCTCTACATTTTCTAAATTCTACAGGCAGATCTTATGCTCCTGAGAATTCATAGGCCTCCCTTCCAAATTGCCACAAGACATTCTGCCTTAAACACCACTGGCTTGTTTGGGTCAGGAGTCATGCCTGTGACAACTCTATCACTGCCTTCTGGAGCTCCCAGCTCCCCAGCACGCTCGTGCCTGCTTTGCAGATGGGGGAGGGTAGCCATATGCCAATGGAGTAGCAATTTCTGAGTCACAGTCAGAAGCATCCAAAAAAAGTCAGTATGCAGGATTTTCGGCCATATGGAGGAATTGTTATTTGGATTTTTCCTCTAGCTGTATCTCATTAAGCAAAAAAGACAAAGGGGAGGACATTCTTTTCTTCTTTACAAATCTTGTCCCAGAGTTCATCTTCATTTGACAGACAGTGTCCATTCCTGGTACAGCAGAAGGAAGTTGTAAGAATCCAGGTGATTGAGGGCAGTGTTCAGTCCAATTCAACAGGTTTTCTTTAAGTCTTTTATACTTCAAATATGGCTTCTTTCAGAGAAGAGGGAGAAGTATTCAGAGAGCTAGGACTGGTTCTACTGGGCTTGCAAACACCACAGTAGAAGAAGAACCACACATTCCATGAAGTCTGTAATGCTGCGTTCCAGTAAAGCTATTCTGTTACCTCCATACACTGCAGCCTTTTGAAGGTGTCACTCAGAGCACTTCCCTGGTCCTTGTGTGTTCTGCAGTCTGTTTTGCTCAATATGGGAGGTTTGTTTAATCTGAGACTCCACTGAGATTTTGTCTTTATTTTTTATAGAAACTAATGTGGCATTAACATAATGCAAACATTTGTGCTTTAACTTTACAAAGCTGATTATCGTGGCTAGGGTACAAACAAGAAAGCAATCAAATACAGGTTTAAAAGTTACAAAGATATAGAAACCTCAAAGCTGCTCTGCTTCTTTACGGTCTTCTTCAATGTATAAAGATGTTAGGAGGAAAAAGCATCCTCCAAAGACACCCACAAAAGCACAGACAATGAAGCTGTACTGCATGCTCCAGAAACTCCACTGGAATGAGCGAGCATTCTTGGCCTGGATTGCATTGGAGATCTGGGGGGGGGTAAACACAGCTGACATTAGTCTGGGATAACACCATCATCCTCTCTTGGTTTAATAAGTGTGTTCCTTGAAAAGCATAAAACTAAGCAGATAGGGACGACAAGCCTCCTACCAGCATGTGCAAACCCAGATCCCAATCTACATCACTGCTGCCTGGCTTCCGTTTGGTCAGGGAATTTCATGTTCTTTTATCCCTCCAGTGCCTCTAGCCACAAGTGTAGGAAATACTGCAACCAATGTTTATGTTTGGTAAACACCAATTCATTTTGCTATTTTCTAGCCCATCTCCAGATAACTAGCACAGGCCAGACATTTGGCAATGACATTTAGCATTTCTTTATGTAACTCATTAACTTTCTATCTCTCTAATCAGCATCAAAGGAGTAGAACCAGGGGGTTAGCATAATACAGGCACAAGCAACAACACTCATTATAAAGGAAAGAGCTGGAAATGACTTTGAGACAAGGGTGGAGTCTGCTTTTGAGCCAAAAGGCATTTGAGGAGTCATGGAGTGACATGATGAGGAACTGGGAAGAAAAAGCTACCAGCAACTGCTTTTTGCACTGGGTGGAGGATGAGATTGTAAAAGCTATAAATGACACACATGGGTTTTGTTTTTGCAGGCAGAAAGAAAAGCTGATTTCAAGCAACTCAGTAACTCTTAAGCCTAAAAAAAAGGATGAATGTTCAATGCAGTCATTTTTATTCCCACATTTGTTCTTGATGATTCAAATATGCTATGAGACTAGAAATACACAAATATGAGATTTTTCAACCTTTGCTGGGTTTAGGATGATTATATATGACAGTTTAGGTAGATAAGAGCAAGATCAACTGTAAATGGGCACCTAGGGACTATAGCAAGCATAACAAACAGCCAAACTACACATCTAATGCATTTGATTATACAATGCTTAGTAAGAAAATTGCTGGAGCACATAGGGAAGATAAACAGCCTCTGAAGAAGACTACTCCTTGGCTCTCCAAGCAGTTTTCAAGCTCAAAGGTTAGCTGAAGCACCTTAGTAAACAATAGCAAGATGTGAATGCAGAAGATTTGGTGTTTAATCATCAGCTGACATGGCAGAAGCATTCCAGAAGACAATGTTGTGCTCATTGCACATGAGCCTGCTTGGACAGACAGCAGGTTTATTCCTGGATTTCTTGTCTCTGTTCTTTGCGAAGTTGCAAGGTTGCCTGAGGTTGATCTCATCTGGATAAGTTTGTTTTGTCTTCACACTTTTTGACTAGCTACTTAGGGCAAGTGCACACAAGGTACAGAATGACAAGTGTTCTTCACAGTTATCGGGGCATGCAGCAGCACATGGGCAGGAAGCCCCAGTTCTGCCTGTGCCTCAAAGATGGCAAAGAACAGCTGGTAGGAGGTACAAACATTTTAATCTTTCAGGCAGGAAGCATAAATCAATGCAGTAGTATTTCAGCTTTTAAGGTCCCTCCCATTTTTGCATATCATTTCAACCATTTTTCATGACACAGGGATGTCAGATATTACATTCCCCTGTGCATACAGGCAAATCAATGCCAATAGTTTCCTAATACATAGCTAAGAGCAAAGTGGTCTCTTCATTTGCCAAAAAGAAAGAGAGCCAGAGATGGAATCTCTTAGGGAGGGAGTGCTCTTCTCTGCCAGGCAGATTACACAGTTGAGACTCCAGTTTTCACCCACCTGAGGGCAAGGGGGGTCTCATGGCTGGCTGGAGCTGCAACTCTCCTAGGCATTTCTGTCTGGCCCTAACCCTAGCACTGTGAGCATAGGACAAAGAAAGAACAAATATTCCTGAGATGAACTTGTTAAAACCAACTTCAATATTAAAGAAACCTTTTAAACAACGACTCTCTCTCCCATGTCAAGTAAAGCAGAAAAATCATGGTCAGTGATCAGCTGGCTACTGTGTCCTGAATCAAAAATAATGAAGGAAGGAAATGCCAGGCACCGTCCACTGGAGTGAAAACTAAATGAACTGCAAGAAGAAAACAGTTCTACGCTGCTTTGTCCAGAAGCTTTGTCTTTACTAACATCATGTAAATGTAGGAAGGGCAGAGAAATCAGGTCTCAAGCAATATCATAATCCAAGGTGTAGGTAATTTGAGACCAAAGCTTTGAGTGTCAAGTACTATCAAAAGGTGACTGTTGCAGTCACTCTTGTTCTGATTTTTAAGAGACCATTGACGAGTTGCAAGATTTCAAACTTCAAGATTTGAACTAAGAGGCTTTCGCTTTATGGTATTTGATTAATTTCCTTGAAAAACCTCAAAAACTTCAGCAGAAAGTGCTGAAATCCAAGTACAATACCCGTGACACTGTCTTGGCAAAAATATAAGTCTCCAAAAATGGTTGGGTTTCTACACACCACATGGAACTACTCACACTTACGGGTATAGGATAATATTCTACACACCTGCAGTGTCTCAGGAGCAGAAGTCTCACACAAGTAGAAATGTTTAGAGAAAATGTCTCTGTATTCTAGTATCAAGATCACCAATTTGAGTAATATCTAGTTTTGGACCAGGAAGTGCATACAATTCTTTGAGTGTCTGTCTTCCAGTTTGTACAAATGTTACCCTAAGGAAAGTTCAGTAAGCAGAGAATTCACTCACTATGCCAATGAGGTATGGGCTGCCTGCATCTCCCAGCAAATGGCTCACCAAAATCTGCAGGGCAATAGCTGTAGACTGCCGTCTCGGTGTCACAACATACTGGAACAAAACACAGCCCATGAGAGAATGGATGTTAACAAAGTGAATCTCATGAATGCCAAATTTCAGACTTTTATATAGATCGCTTAGTATTACCTGTCTGAGTAATTAGACAGGTAATAGTAGTTGGGGCTGTTCAGCCTGGAGAAGAGAAGACTGCGTGGAGACCTCATAGCAGCCTTCCAGTATCTGAAGGGGGCCTATAAGGATGCCTGGGAGGGACTCTTTGTTAGGGACTCTAGTGGTAGGACAAGGGGTAATGGCTTTAAACTTAAACAGGGGAACTTTAGGTTAGATATAAGGAAGAAGTTCTTCACAGTGAGGGTGGTAAGGCACTGGAATAGGTTGCCCAAGGAAGTTGTGAATGCTCCAACCCTGGAGGTGTTCAAGGCCAGGTTGGACAGAGCCTTGGGTGACATAGTTTAATGTGTGGTGTCCCTGCTCATGGCAAGGGGGTTGGAACTAGATGATCTTAAGGTCCTTTCCACGCCTAACTATTCTATGATTCTATGAATATCCTAGAGATTAATATATTTGGGTTTATGTATTTCATATTCAAACACTGTTTAAAAGTTTGCAGACAGAGAAGTTATTCTGAGCAAAAGAGATTTGGATGTTTTGTTGAGGAATAAAAATAACATTCAAGAAAGCAACACATGAGGGGGAATGACAATAAAGCAGGAAAAACCTGACTCCCTGCCTCTCCTTGTAGACTCACAGCAGCTTGTATGGGTTCACTTGGCCGTGTGACTAACAGCAACCTCCAGCCAGTAACCCTTGCAGCCATACTAATCTACTCATAAGGAGATTCAGCCTCTGAGAAGAACCTCTTATGGCACTGCATCAACAGGCATGGGGGACATGGGGGTACCTGGAACCTGAAGGAGCTGCCATGACTATACATGAAGACAGAGGGAGGGGACCCAGCCTGTCAGACCAAGAGGCAGCTAATGGTGTTTTGATGACAGCAATTTGCTGCTTGCCACTGGATAGCAGCTAAGATGTAGCCACTCTAGTAACAATCCCTCAGACTGATCAACTTTTCCCAAACCCCTAAAAGAGAGGTTGCCATTACTTCACACATGGCAAACATGTTTCATAAGAACACTGCAAGTATAGCCTCCCAGTAAGCAGCAACAGCACTACACTGCATATTATGCAGTTGCACAGTAGGTACCTTCATGTTTACAGCTGAATGAGAGGCACAAAGATTGCTATAAGCAATGCATCCTGATGTATTAGCCACAAAAGAAGAAAGCCCTTATCATTCAGTGAGCATCTTGCTTTGTCTTCAGCTCCACAGGTTGCAGGATAAATGAATTCCTAGCTACATTGTCAGGCTAGTAGTGACACGTGGCAAGAAAGAAAAGTCCTTTTCACGGCAAAATAACAATGTGCATGAGCAAATCCAGGCACATCATCAGAAATCCTGCTAGCTAACATGGGAAAAAGGCAAAAAAAGAAATTACTGTTGTTATCTACAGCACTCTTCAGCCAATGTAATAGCAGCAGTACAGTGAACCCACGGGTTTTCAGCAGGCTGAAACACAACTCCCAAATAAGATTGCCACTGAATGAGCAAACAAATTCACAGATTCACCTGAATTCCACCATTTTCCTGATAAAACAATTAGTAGCATTAAGAATTCAACAGGTCCAACCCAAAGCAAACCCATGTCAGGGTCTGCTTTCAGGGGGAACACACCACTACAGAGCTCTGCTCCACCACCCCACTTGCTGCCAGTTGATGTGATACTGCTTGTGCCTAAACCTAGAAGATTCTAAAATGACTTCCAATGAGGGGTGTCAGTCACTCAGGAGACAAGAACTTCCTCCTTTTTGGACTTACATGGATCCAGGGCATGGCAATGACATTCACAACTGATTTCTTGCAGTCTGCAGTATGATAAGGCACTCCCTAAGCAAGCTGAGACCTGAGTGATTGAACTGCATGAAAGCTTCTTGAAGACTTTGCAGTTGGGTTCAGCAAGGAACTGAAGGGATATGCCGAAGGAATCACCTGCCTTCCTTTCCCCATCACATATCAACACTATCTAACTCAGGGTTGTCACCTTCCTCTTAAACAATGACAGAGGAGACAAATAAAATGCAGATGTAAGAGTTCAAAGAAAAGTGAATTGAGAAATTTGAACGAGTGTTGTCTGAACTGATGAAGAAAAGAGTGTTAATTGTAATAGTAGTTGGATCTGTTGGGAAAACCCAGTGATTTCAAAACAAACTGAAATAGAAGCTAATAAAACATTTCAGTTTGGAGCAGTGGTAGTTTTTCTGCACCTGGTCACTGCTTCAAGAACAGCTCTTGTCTCACAGGGCAGTTGTTTCTGACCATTCTTTAAGAGACAAAGAAGAAACAAATGCCTCTTGCTGCTGGCTGGGTCTTTCAGCAAGCAACTAGTTTACGAATTCTAACTGCAATGTTCTTCACTGAAATTCCAGAGTGCAGGAAATGGACACGTAGAGAGCACCGCCATGAAAGAGTAACTTGAGAACATAACACAATAGGCAGTATCAGCAGTGCTTTGCTGGAGAACCATGAAATAGGAATTGTTTCATTCCTTCATCTCGATCAGAATGTAAGGAAAAGTTCTTCAAACTATGAAGTGTGAGGCTAAACAGGCTCACGGCAAGAAGGCAAAGTCAAGCCAGTGAAGGGAGAGCTCTGTAGTGCTTCACTAGTACATTTTGTCACTAGACAGTGCTATATACTCTCACTTCCTTTTACATGGAAGACTGTAATAGAGGTACACATTTCATCTCCTTTCTGGGCTTACAATGAGCTTGGACTACAGCAACACCACACCAATATTGTCACTGGAATCTTGGCACAACAGTTCATTGCAGCAGGGATCACATCCCTAACGTTAGCAGGATACCAGAAAGGGTCTCTTTCTAAGAGTTTGTTAATTTCTTTCTAGAAGCTGGAGGTCCTGCTGCCCGCCAAGATGCAGGGTTTTGAACAATATTATATTGATAAAAGCTGAAACCCCTAAAATATATGGAAATAGTTTCACAAGCACTTACCAACAGTATGTCTGTCACAACAGCCCAGTTTACAGATAAAAACAGCTCTCCAAATGCAATAAAGATCTGCAAAAAGAAGAAAGCAGTGACTATACACACTGCACTGACCTTCTTTGTTGTGAAGATGAAAGCAGTCTCACTGACTATGCTTACCTGTGTATGAGCTGTTGTACCCACCTACTTCCATATGTCTCTGTCTATACTTATAAACACTAACTTCATCTCAAAATGGGGAGAGGAGCCAGAGAAGGTGTATGGGTAGCTCACAAATCCTCAGCAGAAGAGCCAAAATAGGAAACATATAGCACCCTCCCAAATAAACTATAATGAAGTGCTGAACCCAAGAAGAGGAAAGCAAGAGCCTGTGAAGAGAAACATTCAGCACAGGGTTTAAAAATGCTCAAAGATCTCCCTCTGGTTGGATTTCAAATGAAACCAGTAGAACATCTCCATGCCAGTGCAAGTACTCTTAAAGGCTCCTTCAGAGACAGAGCCTCAAAGCCCTGGTGCCCAGTGGGAATTCTCTAATTCAGCATAGAGGACCCAGCCATCAGGAAAAGAGGCAGGGCCACCAACAGTTCTTACAGCTGTGGTCTGAGAAAAGATTAACCCTTTCAGCCAGCCCTGGACATCCACTTGAGCAGACTATACAGACTAATCAATGCCTGAGGAAAGCATTAAAGCTGCACTACTAAGCTGGAGCAGTTCTAGAAAGCAGAATCTATTCAGTGACACAGGCCACAGAGTCAGATGGCACCTAGGAAATAAAATCCATTATAACAGCAGGTGCCAGCATCTCATTTGGAATGGTCTTCGTAAGATGTTGTACCTGGTTGATGAAAAGGCACAGTAGCAAACCACTGGATGCTTTCAGAGGGCTAGCTTACACTCTCCAAAGAACCAGACCCGTTGTATAGCTTCCCCTACCTCTCCTGTGTTTCTTGCCTGTACTGTTCATGGGGTTTCTTCTCCAACCAGTCTGGAGAAAAAGTTCCTTGAAGTCCAGAGACATTTAATATAGACCCTTACCCTGACATCTTTTCCTTAAAAATGCTTTATGTAGATTTTCTAATGTGCAGGTGAACTTATTCCTCCTCTTTAAGTTTTACAAGAAGTATCACTGGTTTTATATACTCCATTACTGTCTTAGTTCTTGGATTTATGTATCCCACTATCACAGCCGTTCCACTGGTGCACCCTTGGCAGACACTGCCTTTGAAGAGACAGAAAGCAGTCATTCTTCTGCAGTTCCATGACTGCTGCAATAAGTCTAGAGACCACAGAAATGATGCTGCATGCCAGCCTTAGCTGGAAAGCAAGTGACACACCTTTTATTAGGAAACTTTGGGCCAAACACAGAATGAAGTGTGTCTGTTAACATGGGTTGCAGTATCACACAGCTCTGTTTTTTGCCAAGCCACCTGGCAGTACGGACCAACAATGTCAAGTCTTGCAGCTGCCAGAAAATATTTGCCCTTCATCTGCTTGTTTCAAACTCATACTCTCTGGACTATCTCAGGAGGGCCAAGTTCATCAAGGACCTTCCTTTCTTTTAGCCCTGCTTTTATCCCTGCTTTAGCCCCCCCTGCTTCTGTACAAGCAAAGGTTCAATGTGCTGTTGCTGAACTCAGAATTACAGCCTGTGAAGTATTTGAAGCAGCAAAACTAGCAAGAGATAGTATGGCTCAAAGTGAAACAGGAAGGAGACAAAGAACAAAGAGATCTACTTAAATCCTGGCTGATACTTTAGATGCAACAAGATGCAAATACGACAGGTAGAGCAGAGGTTCTGAAGACTTCCAAACTGTCCCTAGACACCACCAACAAAACAGATGACTGCCTCCCTTCGTACATCAAATGAGAGGTTGGCCTATCTCCCTTATAGGAATCTTGTGATGTTTAGCTCTTTTATAAAGTGTTTCCAGCTTTCCTTTCTCTTTAGGCTTTTTTCCAAGTTACGTATTCTCCACAAGCCCCTAAAAACAAGAGCATGTCATGCCTAGTGCAAGAAAAGAAAGTAAAATTCATCTTTAGGAAATAAGTTACCTTTTTAATCTAGAGTTTGAAGGAATAGAAATTAATGAAAAATTATCCATGATAAGAAATGGGCCTCAGAGCCTAGACAGAATTGTGTTATTTATTCCATACAGAATTGTGTTAACATTAGAGACATCACTTTGTTAGCTTGTCTTGTGTGGATTGCAGTTGTAGGGTCACCAGAAAAATTTAATCCAAACAGTTTTGGAAGGTAATAAATCATTCTACAGATTGTATCAAGGTATTCTTTCTAAAACCAATATCAATTTTATACTTTCTCCTGCAGAAGAAATGCAATACGGTTGAACAGCTGGTATTCTAGGCCATCCAACTGCAAAACAACTGCACTCAGTACAGAGGAGAGAGCTGTATGTTCTTTTCTCCAAAACAGTTGGAGACATCCTGGAAGGACTGTGCTTGGTTAGGGAGAAGGCCTGAGGATGGCAGGAAAACAACACAGGAATGCTCTATTTAAAGTCTATCCTTCTGTTCCTACCATCTCTCAACATTCTTTATGCCATCTCAAGCTCTTACTTTAAATCAATATGAAAAAAACTAATATAGAAAAGTTTTCCATTAAATTTGTGCAATCATGTTTGTGGCGTGTCCATTCCAGTCTGCTAATCGTACCTACAAAAGAGTGAAACATATTTTATTGCTGTCACCTTCACTAGGATCCCCAACTTTAACAGGCAACACTTAGTTGGTCTCCAAGTGGATAGAACCACTCTCCACATAAGCTGGTCTCCAAAGGACACAACCAGAACAATGACCCAAATTTTAAGGTGATTTTGCTTTGTACATGACAGTTTACATTCATAACTAAAGCTAATAAGAGGAGAATTAGATTGTAATCACTGTCAGTGTCAAACACACATTCTGCTTTTAAACAGTCACACACCTCAAAAACAAAACAGGCAATCAGTAAGGCTGGACCATATGTGCTCAGCAATTTCTGTCTCCTCAAAAAGAACGACACCAGGCAGAGACAATAGCTGCAGAATGCCTCCTTCAAAGGCAAGCTCCAGGTCAGGACTGCATCCTGGTACAGCATTACCATCAAAGGCGAGTCGGTTTAAATCTAAGTTACCACAACACAAAATACCCACCCAGTCCCAGGGTTCAGTCACGACTTCCCAAAGCATCTGCTGCACTGCAGAGAGCACATCTTTAATCTTGTTTTGGAGATAAGAACAGATTTAGACTGAGATAAAGCCAGGTCAGTTTTCTCTGTCTTTTCAAAGGTAGTCTTTAAAATCAAGAACTGGGTATCCAGAAACAGGATAGGAATCTCATGGCCTTTCAGTCCATCTACGCCAACAGAAGTGCTGGAAGTCCTGCCATGTTTCCATGTTAACTTGAGAATTCTCATGCTTTGAAACATTTCTTTCAGCTTTGGCTGTAGCTGATTAAACCTGTCGTGTTCCCTTTCATTATCCACTCAAGCCAGTGGAAAGCACCACACAGAAACCCTTGTAATTGCACACTGATGCACGTATGCTTTTTTGCTTCAGCAGCTTCTGTGCAGTGAAGTGATGGAGACAGGTTTCTAACATCAGTGTGCCTCAGTAGACACACTGGCTGTGTGTGTGACTAGTGCCTGAGTAGAAAGGGACTGGGGAGCCAGATTCCTGCTCGTGTCCTACACAAATGGAACATTTGTTTCAGTGGGACCTTCAGATAAGACACACCAGCTGGCATGCCACTCCAATTCTCACAGCAGCATGACTACTGTCAGGTCTTGTTTAGAAAGCAAGGAGAGACATGGCTGGTACCAAAGAAGGCAATGGTTAAACAGCTATAGTGTAAACGTGCTACAAGAATCAGACACTTAGATTATGTACAGTTTATTACCACTGCACATTGGTGACATTATGTCTTGCAACACCTGAATCAAGCATATTAAACAAAAGACAAAATGGCAAAGTCTCTGGTTAAACACCAACTGGTGTGTCCATGGGGAGAGACTTAAGGAACGTAGTTATCCATGTCCTAGTTCAGAATTTCCTTCCAGATAACACCCTGCTTGAAAACAGCATGCTGTTTGCAAGGAGAGAACCACTTTAAACAAACTGCTTTCTATCACTCCTAGTTAAAGGCATATTTTGGTAATTCAAACCTAATATACTGATTCCCTCATCTAACACCAGCAAATGGAACTGTTGCTCCCCACCTTTAATGACAAAAAAAGAGTTGAACAACATACTCTGAGCAGGACTATGTAGGAACCTGAGAAGCAGCAGAAAATGGCTAATTCTTTTGGCACTGGGATCTCCACTCTTGAATCTAACTGTAATCTTCAGTTTCACATTTTGCTTTGTGCACACACACTCAGACATGCAAATCCATTTGTTTTTTCCCTTGGTGTAAAGGTGTTTTACCACAGGAATACACATTCCCGAGGAGTCAAAACGAAAACCTCTGTGAATAAGTGTTATTCTTAGAAGCGAAAAACCCTGTAAAGTACCTTTTTGCACAGAACTGTTAATTACTATAATTAACTTTACTTGGATCCCTCTTATTTATGTTAATCATGGTAATTGTGGCTATGGAGTCACAGGAAAAAATCTTGGAGTCTTTCCCCCGCGTGTTACAAGTTTATAATTAAAGTAAGGTTTACATTCAGCTCCCCCTGACAGGCATCTTTTGGAACTATTTGTCATTCCCAGCAAGTTTCTATTTTTCCCTTTTTACTAAGAACAGAATTTAAGTGATTTATACTTCAGTTTGCATTGCCAAAAGCTTGACTTTGAAGATCAGCTGGTGACTTAGGCCTTTGAAGGGGATGGCTGAAATATTCTTAGCAAGAACTGTGTGTACTGTACAGTCACAAGTACACTAATCTTTAAGTATTCAGAGAACAAAAATAAATAAGAATGCTAAATTAGGCACATAGCATTAAAAATTGACATAAGACTGAGGCTTCCTCTAACTACGTTTTTGGACAAGGGACACCTGCTTCATGCAGGTGACTACAGAGGCTTACTATTCTCTTCTGTAGTGTGGGCAGACTGTAGGTCCTGAGGCCAGTTTACAAAGCTGTGCCTGCCCCAGCATCCCAGAAGACATATTGTTAATGACAGACAGATCGGCACTTACGAAAGTGGAAAGGATGCTCGTCTGGGCCACCATCAGAGCTATGTAGAGGCACAGAGCAGAAATGAACATGCTTGTGGCACAAATCAGAGGATCAGCCTTATTGTTTATCTTCCTTAGTCTTCTTGCTGCTTCTGCCCCAGCAATGACACCCAATATTCCTGTCCCGATGGTGATGCCTCCAAATATCAGGCTGGTGACAAAGCAAAGGATGCAGTTGAGCACAATAAGACCATACTGTGGGGGGAAAAAAATGGTGTTAGCTTATACCTTTAGTTACAGAGGAATCTTTAACGGGGAACTTGAATTTCATTCCATTTGATGGCCTAACCCTCCCACTCCTTCTAAATGGATTTCATCCCAGGCCTCAGTTGAAGCTATGCCTCTGCAACCGAGGCTCTATCCTGTGAAGCAGGTATTTTCCCAATTCTAGAGTAGCTGTTACGCACTCAGGCTCAAGGAGGACTCTTCCCAGTATGACCTGGCTTGGACATCCAGTGATTTAGGAGACACAGTCATCTTGGTTACCCTGTGAACCAACCTACTCAGTCATCTGTAAAACACAGATGGAATAACTCTGTATCACAATCTGTTGTCTTGGAAGGGATCCTGTCACATGGAATTATATACATCAAAATTATAACCCTTTAGTTAGCACAGCTAAGATGAGTCACTTCTCTGACTATGGGAAACACCTACCACTTCCCAAAAGAGTTCAAAGAGTATGGAATAGTTAACTAGTGGGAGGTCCACCTAGTATTTTCTAGCTGCAGAATTAGAGATGTCACTCAGCTTTGTATGTCTGCAAATGTAAATGTTCTCCAACAATGACAAGTTCCTGGTTTAGAAGTATGTGTTTGAATAGCTTAGAAGATTCAGCTTCCAAAGGGACTTCCATGGATGCTTTTCTCTCTGTCTCAGATCAGATCCTAATGACAAAGCAAGTATCTTGCATTAAGACCAGCAGTGCCACTGATTGTTTAATGCATCATAATTCTCCTGAGGCAAACAGGGACAGGAGAACTGTGTTCTGAGCACAAGTGCTTGTAAATACTGCAGAGTGCTACATGATAAGATCTGTACATTTTCCTAAGCTTTCTCTAACTGCAAAGCAAAGCAAAGCAACCAGCTAGGATGTGATCTATTCCTTTAAACTACATTGCATCTACTGATTAATTTTCTTTGTGGCTGATTAGGAAGAATTCTATAAGAAACAAAAAATATTGCTGTACAAGATGACAAACTTTACGCATATTAGTACTGTCCCTGCAAGTTCTTCAGGATTCTGACCCATCACTCACTATAGCTTGGCAGTGAATATGTAGATTGTCATGAGTATTTGTCTTAGAGGTTTGTCCAGGAGAGGCAAGTTCCAAGGTAACATTAGTTGATCGAAGCATTTGTGGAATTGTGTTTAGAATACTCATGTGTTATAAACCACAGTTGAAATAAACCTACAGCTGGAAGAAAAGGGAACAGCTAAAACTAAACCCAAGGACAGCTCAACTGACAGGAAATAGGAAAGTACAGAAGCCTAGTCCTGGGGAAAAGCTCCTATGGGATCCTTTTTAGGGTCCCAAAACACCCACTTATCTGTCTGAGCTCTTCAAAACTGTCTGCACAAAGACCTGAATAAAAACTTCCTACTGCCTATTTATCTACCTTGAACGGATTGAGACCCGAGTCAGCTGTGGTGACATTTGAATTTGTGTTTCCAGGGAGTCTAAAGTGGCACAGCCCTGATCCTTAAACGAAGCTTGCAACTGCTGAACAGCCAGAGGGGTAAATGTCCTTAAAGTATCCCTGAGCAGTCTGGGAATATGCAGCTTAGTTCTTCCAGCACCATCAGCTGCAGGTCTGACATGGTTGTTTGTATTATGTTTCTTTACATTCCCCTGGTATAACAGTCTAAAACCAGCCTTATGCTGTTTCTGGCACTAATTTATGCTGAGGTTATTTTTAAAGCATCATTTAAGGAGTATAAGGAAAAAAATTCTCTTCCTAGCTGAGGAAAAGGGATCTCCAAAAAACCTGTATATTATGATTACTTTAAAGTCCTCTCCCGTTGTGAATTCCCCTTGCCCATCAAAGAGTATACTTATTCTTGAATCTTCCTTGATCTGGACAGCGTCTGTAAGTAGAGCTCTGCTGGCAGTTACTCACAAGACTGTATTACCCTGTTGTGATGTAGTGATGTGATACTACAACAAATTCATCAAGTTGCTTTATGCTGGGAGTCACAATGACCTGGCCAACACAGCAGGAGTTGTAAACATGCTGTAACAAGAACGTAACAGGAAAGTTACAAAAACACAGAACCTAAGCATAGTTAAAAGGGTATTTAAGTAGCTTGGGGTGCACAGTCTGTTGTCACCTGACGTGTCCTTGCTAAAGCTGCCCCTATTTTCCCCACAAGAATTCCTGTTGCTGCTTCTTTCCACTTTATTAAATAGGGCTGGTGGCATCTTTCCAGTTAATTGACTTATTGTAAACAAGCAAACAGAGTGTCTCAGCATTCCTGGAAGCAATGTAGTATAACATTCACACCCAACTGCCTTCACAAGAAGTATTCGCAGTCACATCCTACTTTCTGTCTTTGAAACAAACTGGGATTTAGCCCTGTGCAGTGTTCCCAGGTGTGTTTCCACCGCTGTCTGCACCTCACCTGTTAGATGAATTGCATATCTCTCGGAGGCATGGTGACATAGTGCCCTGGATAAGCTGAGCCCTGTAAAGAAACAGCGGTACCCACATTGCCAGGGCTCCTGTAACAAAGGCCATGGCAGTCAGACCCAGTGAGGACCAGACGAAACTCCAGCTGAAAGGCAAAGAAAGAAATGAGAGATATTAGAAATAACAGGGTGTGAGGAATAGGGATAGTCCACTTCATTCAGACTTCTCATAATCTAAATGCAGTCACCTGAAGATATGAACTTTGATGAGGCTTTATCTGTGAATAGGGAAATCCTAATTAGAGTGAAGAGTATGACCTACTGATTTCATGTTAAATCCCAGTCCTGGTCTCCTGCAGATTTCATTGCCAATTTTTGCTGAAACAATTGCTGTGAATTTTTTGATAGTAGAACTACAACTGTTGAGAGTGGTCAAGAATGTATTGGCTTAGTAGATAAATGGAAGTGTTCTATGTGCAAGTCTAAATGCCTCAGGATGGTTTTGTTTGTGTAACTGGTACAAATGAGAGTAATACCTGGGTTTTCCAAACTGTTCAGATGCAGCAGCTGAAGCAGTCCTTAACTCTATTTTAAAACCAGACTCTTAGTCCGCACAGTGAGTTAGCAGACAAAAGTCCTCCTTTTTTAAAACTGTCCAAACCTTACCTCTTTCGTAACCTGCTCTAGGAGAGAATTAAGTTTTTACTGGCCTCTTTCTGGTTAATAGTTTAGGAGAAAGTGCCCTTTGAGGTCAATAGGGAAGTATGAAATCTTAAAACTAAGGTGCTGCAAATCACCAGATGACCACCAAACTAGTGGATTTGTTAAGATAAGAACCTTATTCTTTATTTTCTAGAGATAAAGGGCCCTTGGACTTGATTTGAAGTGAAACCATCGAGGTTCTGGCAGTATGTCCTTATGCTTTGGAAATCCATTGCTAAAGAAAAGTTAAAATCTGTTTTTACTACATTGCCGGAGGCCGTAAGGAACATCTTTTTAGGAGAGCAACTTTGACGATAGTCTAGTTGTTGAAATGTCAAAAATGTTCGTTTATGATTCAGGGAACTTCATTTCTTACTCACTTCAGCCTGTACTGCCTACAAATTGTGAGCCAATAAACTGCATCTCCAGCGTACTTGCTGTTCTGGCTGCAAGCAGGATGCAAATCTAATTGTCAATTAGAATCCACTACAAGAAGAACACTCCGCAGACAGCCAAGGTCCCAGGAATGCAAGTGTTTAAGCCAAAAGCTTTTGAAGGGGAACCCGTGGAGCAGCCTATGGGCACCGGCAGTGCAGAGCCGGGTCTGGCGCAGCTGCACAGCGGCACCTGCTGCTCCCAAACTGGATCCAGCTCTCCCTCCCTAGCCCTGGCCAGGTATTTCCCGGACTGCAGGGTAACGGGAGAGGGAAACCTTGTGCAACCTGTATTTTACTTTGTCCTGCAGGTCAGCTGATGCTGACTTTAATTTTTATATGGTTAAAAGGAAGAGGCCATCTGCTAACCACAGGTTAGCTGCTCAAAACACGCATACAACTACTTCATAAACCAGATTAGGGTACTATAGACCCTGAGCTCTTTTATCAGAGGCACAGCAGGCTCACAAATATCATAGAAAGAGTGCCTGAACCATGCTGATCCAACCTTCCTCGGACACTAAGAATTACAGATAAAGTCACACTGCAAATTGTGCACTTTTACCAATCTAGCTTACCCCAATGTGTTAAAGCAAGAGGGAAGGGGAAACTTAGTAGAAAGTAGAGCTGGATTTAAACAGGAACACAATTCCATCATAACTCTGCCTCCTTCCCCTCCTCAAAATATCCTCTTATCTTCTCCTCAAAATAGGAGAATAGCAGAAGCAAAGAAATTTTGATCTCCTGTGTAGTATTCCTGTGAAAGAGTGGATGGTGTTTCAAGCACCTTGTACACAATATGCGACACAAAGGAGCTGAGTGGGATTTGATTAACATATTTCTAACAAGGGAATGGTCATTCTTCAATGGAGGGGACCTTTGTTGCTAAAATCACTTACTTCTTGGCAAGTGAGATGACATCCTGACACCAAGTAGTCTTGGCAGTTCTGTGTACTCCTGGCTTCTCAGCTGCTACTTTTATTGTGCCAGAGATGCTCAGTGCTCTGTGTGCTGCTGTCTTTCTCTGGGTCCTGTGAGGGACCAGCAGAATCAGAAGAACCAGTGCTAGACCTCCCATGCAAGGAGTTATCTGTAGACACAAGCAAGGCTGGTTAGATCAAGGATACCTGTGGCGTGAAAAGACCACAGAACTTCAAATTCAGCATTAGAATTATGGATTGGAGAATTGCAGCTATGCTCAGAAATAGACGTGACTTGCTGTTTGTAGGTCATATTTGTAAAGAAGAGTGGCTTTGGTGATGTATGGTGAATTTGGTGGAAGAAAGATCTATTAGATCCTCCCTCTGCATCATACAGATACATGATTGCTCCCTCTGGTTTTGGAGAAAAACATGTGAAGAAAGAAAACTGTACTGTAATATTGCAGCCACAAAAGCAAGAATCAGTGTTGCAGCCATCAGTGTTATCTGAATAACTTCAGACTGTTATTCCAGCAAACATTCTTCCGCCCTCATCATGTATGTGCTAGTTAACTTTATAGACAACTTTGGAGGATCTGACAGAGTACTTCCAAAGTGATAGGTGTTCTCTATGGAGAAACATCAGGATGACATGACCAGAACAGAAGATACCTTCACATTCCTCTGTTTGAGGAGGTCTTGATCCACTGACAACCATTCCAAGTGTGTCCTCAGGTAAGAGGCACATGAGCACCTGCCTTGGCTGCTGTACAATTTAACCTATGCCTCTTTCATTCTGTAAGAACTAGGCTAAAATCTTTCCCTTGTTCTGCAGGAACAAGGGAAAACACTAAACTCATGACCAAGTCCTCTAAACCACCAAGTTCATGACCAGTCAGGCAGTAGAAGGTCCTTCCGCTGTTCATCTTTAACATGATGAACGTAAGTAATCCCAACCCCAGGGACAATTCTGATTTTACAGTGAATGGCTCAGCCCCAGAGTCACAGTGAGTAACTCACCCTGAAGGCCCAGTGCCAGTCACTGGTGAGACCTGCGATGCCAGCTGCTAGGACATAACCAAGACCACTGTAAGCAACAAAAAGGAATAAACAGTAGGCACCAAGGAATTCTTGCTGGCTGAAATGACACATCTTGCCAGCTAAGGAGAGCATAGAGCACAGTCTGCCAGAATTTTCAGAACAGATAAACAAACAACTCATGGTCTATGCTAATCTACTTGCCAGCCAGTATTAAAAAGAGAGTCTAACCTCAGAGCAGACTTGAGCTGGTGGCAGTGATGTCCCAGGTTCCCCTTGGAATAAATATTCTGTAGAATGACACTGCAAACCCAGATCAGACAACCCCATAAAGCAGTTTATTATTGGCTCTTTTCTGTGCTTGCCACATGAATAAAACCTTGCAGGAATTCTTGTAGTTTTAATCTGCCTTCTGGGCTCAGCCTTGTCTGCCTGCTTTAATAAAGAGTATGTGTCCAAGCCACTTAAAAAGCCCTTCTCCTCTTTATGACACTGTCAATTTAACTAAAAGACGAGAGGGAAGGGCCAGTTCTTCCTTGGGAGGCATTTAATGGGGGGTTCTTGACAAATTTTTTAAGTAAACAAATATCTTACAAAAGCCAGAAATAAATTACCTACCCCCAGGCACATATTTCTTTTAGAGTTGATTCAATAGTTGATTCAAAGCCTACAGGTTTTCCAGGTTTAGATTATCTCTAAAAAATGTTGGGGGAAAAAAAGCTAATTTTCCTTCGGTGTAAATACTGAAATAAATCTAACCAGCTCTATTTAAACATGCTAAGCAAGGGACAAATCCTTTTGCAAGAGCCAATCCATATATACATTAAAATACATCTAATCAAGGCTCAGGGTATATTGAATGGCTGGTGTGGTCAGTCAGAATTTCAAAAGGCAGGTCAGTTACTAGCAAGAAAACCAACCTTCCCACTGGAATGAAGATATAGAAGATGGACAGCATTGTGGTCCTTTTTCCTTCCTCAAACAAGTCTGCAATGATGGTAGGTGCTATTGTGGAATAACTGGCTGTGCCAATGCCAACTAGTCCTCGTGAAAGAAAGAATATCCAGTAATACTGCAGGGAAAAGACATATCAGAGTCCAAAAAAAACCATGCAAAAAGGAACGTTTACTGTTAAAGAGGTGCAATTTAGTGAATCAAATGTACCAGAGGAAACAAGAATTCAACTGCCTGTTGCATGTCTGCATTCCCTCCACTCACACCTGCTTCCCACATCACTGGACAGCATCCCACTGCTGTCCTTTCTACTTTCTGCACAGTAGTGATTCCTTAGAGGGACACCCAGAGGGAATGACAGGATATGGTTGATAGAACACAAGGTTGCTGAACAAGCTACTACACTGTAATGTCATGGTCAACAGATATTCAGGACAAAATTAAGATCCCATCAACTGTAATAGTAATGGATGGGTTCTCCATTGCCTAGGCTGGACTCCAGCATCCCATAAAGCTTTCCTGCACAAAGCCTATTTAGTCCAGGCTTGGGGAGCAAGTGCTCATTGACAGCTTTTCCACATATGATAAGATAAAGACTATTGACTCTTGCAAGACATACGCAGATTATTTTCATAGGACTCTAAAAGAGCAACATACCAATTCACTGATGAATGAACTGCTTAGTGTGACACCAGACCAGAAGAAAATACCAGCTCCAAGGATGATTTTCCTATTGTACCGGTCACCAAGGTACCCGAAGATGGGGGCAGCCAGCATGTAACACAGGATGAAGACTGGAAATCCAAGAAGGACCAAAGACAACATGGGTCAAATTATTTTCCTTGTATGTACTCCTCACCCCTCAGACAAACTCAGGTTATCTGGGGGGCAGAGGTTAAAGGCTGAGTTTGTAGAACTAGTAGGTAGATCGATATTTAGGAAAAGATGGATGTAGATTACAACATATATATACAAAAATAAAACATGTGGGAATTGCTCAAGTTCTGTATTTCTTGAGAAATTTCTACATCTTTAATGATTCACACTGTGTGGGATTCCCGAAGTACTCAACTCCAGTCTTCCCTGAAACAAAGACTTTCAGGTTTGTGTTATAGTCAGCCTGCCCAGAACTGGAAGTGAGCAACACCACACACAAGTAGGAACTAGAAGAAATAAGTAAGTAGACTGTGTTTTCGGAACAGGCCACATAGATGCAAGGCAAAGCAAACTATCCAAACTGAAGAGATTTTATTACCTGTTTGCAGCAGACCTGTATCCCCATCACTGAGCTCGAAGTATTTCTGTATGTCTAACAGGATCCCTGTAACAGAGTCAAACACTGAATGATCTTGCTCATTCCTTGTAATTCCCTTCATTTGCCAACTCAAAGATTTATTTCAAGAACAGGGCTTGCAAGAGCTGCTGCACATTTACTTGCTAGTTTAGATGTAAACCATGACTCTACCACAAGTACAGATACAGAGAGAATTAAAAATCTTTACCACAAGAGATAAAACTCATGATCTTCCACTACAGAGGTCTTATAAAAGTCAGTTTGCCCACTGTTTCAATTACAACTGTTCTGTTTCATTTGTACCCTGAGTACATAAGCACAGAAACAACTTCCAGTTGAAAGCTTAATGGACACAAGTGGAACAAAACAGTAGCAAAGTTTTGCAGCCACCTATCGTCTTACAGCTAATTCTAAAACATTATTATTGACCATAAATGTTAAGATGAATTGAAATTCATTTTGTTAAGAATAATTGTTAATATTTTCAGTATATACAGTATTCAAATTAGTGCATGTTGGATTTTCCAGGATGCAAATGGCTACAGCCTTCATTAGCCAAGCGTGGCTGAATCAGCCCATAGCCAGGGAAATACTAGCGGAATTCACATTGTGGTCCCAGGTGGGTAATTCTCTTCATATTTCCATGACAATTTTGCAGAGATCAGATGAGATATAGGTAACTGGATTCACACAGTAACATTTTTAGTGGTGACAATGACAGAGAAACATCACTAAAACCAATCATTTCTATTGGTGATAAAAGGCTGACAGAAATTCCATCTTGATTTCTAACCATTCAATAGCTGTGGAAAAAGGTTGGAAGAGTTGTCCAAAGCCAGAAGTCTCTCAGAAGAGAGTCACACAAGCAACAAATTGAGAGAAGATCCATGGGTCTGGCACTAATGGATGCATGAATGCTGTTGAGACAAAAAGGTCATTTTCATCTCTACATCATGCCAAGGCTGCAGATCTACCATTTCACCTAGCTTCCATTTCTGCATTATAATCCTGAAAATTAATTAAAATAGCAGAAGAAACTCCTGTGAATAAGCGTAGTTCTACTCCGATATTGAACAACATAAATTAAAAAAGAAACTTCTCATGCAGCTTCAGTTTTGCTAAAATAGTCAAAATCAAAACATTTTTAAAAGGATGAAGCCACTCCTTAAGAAAACAAGTTGTGTGTAAATTGTCTGCTTTGCTCCCTACAGCTGATCTGCACACAACAGAGCGCAGGGGGAGGTTAGCAGCAGGTCCCTACTCCACTCCTACAGTGTATTTTACACTCAATTCTAGCAGACAAGTAGCTTCTTTTCTGTGTGAAATTGATGCAAACTCTGTCAAAGCCTGTGAGCAAAACTGCCCGGAAACCACAAGTTCGTAACTGCTACCAGCTTACTCTTTAACAAATACTGAAGCCTCTCCCTCACTTCCCTGTTCACTTACATTTTAAGAATGTGCTCATCCATATGGACAGGCAAGGCCTGGGCACTATCCCCACCTCTGCTCTTGGGTGACGTACCTGTCCCTGAAGTTACCTCACTCAAGAAACTGAGCATATTAACAAGCAGGCACTTCACAAGCCTTCTTGAAAACTCTAAGCTCTTAGCATGCTTGAAGATATTTTCATCCTCTCCTGTCCCCCATCCTTCACAAAGTCACTTGACAACAGAACTTGTACAGTAAAGTTTCTCACTAACAGTCCTGTAGTATCATTCAGCATCCACTCCTACTTGTTTCCTTCCCTCTTACATGTGTGGTTAAGAAGTATTCAAAAGAAAATAAGCTTAAACTCCTAAATCCAACAGCCTCTCTCAATGTATAGAGATACTGAGTGAATGTCTTATGTTTCTGAAAGGTCTTAGTGGTAAAAATAATGAGTTAGTGTACTGTCACTACATATTAATTCCAAATTTAACAATCCATCCATTGGGTTTTCTCCAAAGTTTTGGAACATTTATGATTTCCAGGTCACTCAGAAGTAAAATATAGCAAGCTTACAACAAGTTTTTCCTCTTAATTTACAAATCAGATCCCTGGAACCATGGTAGATGCTTAGGGTGATGCTAAATGTAAGAATTGACACAGGCCACAGTTTACACAGAATCCCAGACTTGTTTGGGTTGGAAGGAACCTTAAAGCTCATCCAGTTCCAACCCCCTGCCACAGGCAGGGACACTTTCCAATAGACCAGGTTGCTCCAAGCCCCATCCACGGGAGGAAAAACTCATAGATTCCCCACCAGCTTACTAGGAGCAATGCTCTGCTGCTATGGCTAGGTTTTAAAAAGAAAAAAAAAAATAAATTAAAAATCACATTTTGGAAGAAGGATATTATTTATTAGAAAATGAGATGTAAATTTAGTAGGTGATGCTTAAGGAAGTGGGTCTCCGTCCTCTTTACACTCTTCATTGCAGAAATCACACCACTGTCAGGTCATGAGGAAGTTAAGCTTCCTCTAAACAAACTTGCACAAAGACAACATAATTTTTGTACATTTAATGGGGAGAATGGCATCACTGTTCTTCACATTACAGAATGCCATATCTGATCTAGCAGAGCAAAAGAATGCCTGGTAAGCTGCTGTATACAATAAGGGGAAGCTTCTTAGTCAAATTTCTTTAGAGTCCAGACACAAAAATAGACTAGTTGCTTTCTATGCTAAAGTCTGGTTTTAAGAAACTAAGATTTAAAAATACAAATCTTAAGTGCTTAACAGATGTGATGTTTATAAGCATTCTACTAACCATTAGAAACTAAGCCATCATTCATTGGTCTTTCTAGATATATAATTGCACATTTAATTCAAAATATGACCAAAAGGCTAATGCAGGTAAGTGGAAAAGATTACAGACAGAAAGTATATCCTTACTTTAGAAAACATTTGTAACTATGGCATAAGTAGAGCTGTTGAAAATTTACATTTCTTTTTCCTTAGAACGAGAAAATAGGCTCTCACCTGGTACAAGGAACCAGTCCATGAAGTTGATTAAATTTGTGTAGCACAGCACAGCAGCTATAAGGTAATCTCTCTTTGCTGGACCCTTCCTTGACACAGATACAATTGGACCTTGTCTCCCATGTCCTGCAGTAGCTCCGTAATTCTGCTCCTCAGGAGGTGGCTGGGACTGTAAGCTTGTACTTTCATGTGCACTGGGGTTGTGCATATTTCCCCGTGCAGAAAGCCACAATAGATGAAGTATCTCCTTAGCACAGCAAGCTATGAGTCAGTTTTGGTTTGGGACTATGAGGAACTTCAATCACTACGGTCATTTCCGGCTATGAAGCCCAACCACTAAAAACTGAAAGGAAATGTTCCTTGCAGTAGGAAGGACCTTACAGAGAAAAAAGCTGCAGTCTGTGTTTTTGCAAAAGCAAAAGTTCTGAAGGAACCCTGTGGACAAGGAAAAGGAAATGTAAACAGCAGCAAAATACTCCACTGCACATCCAAGAACTAAAAGTACACAACTTTGCAATGATCTCACAAGAGGAATTGCATATGCAAAATTAATAACAATCTTCACTAATGTCTCAGTGAGTTGCCAGAGCTAAAAATGGCTTTTCTAGAGAAGAGAGGTTTGCTAGACCAGGTACCTTTGACAGTCATTTGCTTACACACACTACTTAGCTACCTAGTTACCACCCATCTGCTTTGCACTAACCAGATCTACCCCAGAACAAAATCCTTTCCAACAAGGTCCTGAGTTTTTAGGTCAAATCAGCAGTTTAAGCAGAAGACTTACACTCCAGTCTATTTGCTGCTTTGGGGTTTTTAATGGAGGGAATACCAAAAAAAAGAAACCCAACCAAAAAACCAACACAGAATGTTACAGTAAGAGATGGAAACAAAACCACCTTTCTTCATCCCTGCACATTCCACAATTCTGAATTGCGCAGCAGGATTTCTTCCCCTTTCTCCCCAAAAAAAGGGGCCTGAAAGGGGAAGAAAGGAGGATGCAGAAAGTCATTCTTGTTCTTTCAGGGTGCATAGATACCTTTCTTCCTTGTCTTTCTTCAGGCCACTCAGATTTGAACAAGTATTCTTACTTGATTCTTCCAGCATCAGTTTTCCCATTATATTCATTATTTTTTTAGACACCGAAGTAGTCACATGTCTTTTGAGGCCTTTTGTGGATTGAGAACTTCAGAAGGTAATTTATTTTTTTGCAGCCTGTTAAGAAAGTTTGAAGTGAAAATTAAAAATAAACTAATAGCTTAAGAGTGAGTCATACATGAAGACAAGAGACTGTAGATGGGTTTTCTTTTAAAGAACTGTATTTCACACTTCAGACTAAACTGAAAACCAGAATAGCACCTACTATTCTTGGCCATTTTGTAGAATCCTTCGCTTTTGCATGCTCAACACTGTAGTATTTCATTCTATCTTCATTTCATGAACATCTAGTTCCTCATGAACGAGCAGGCATGTTTAATTTAATCATGGGTAAGTCTATACAAATTTTATTTCAAGATAGGTCTTATTTTTAGTAACATCTTAGCCCTCAACCTTCTAAGGGATAATTTAGAGACAGATTATGGGCATCTTCCCCACTCCTGCTCATGGCAGCTCCACATGGAGAGATTCAGGCTGGTTGTGAAGGAAAAACATCTTTACAATGGTGTGGTAAAATACTTACACAGGCTGCCCAGAGAGGTGATAGATGCACCATCCCTGGAGACATTTCAGGCCAGGATGGATGTGGTTCTGGGCAACCTGATTTAGTTGAAGATGTCCCTGCTCATTGCAGGTGGGTTGGACTAGATGAGTTTTGAAGGTCTCTTCCAACTCAAACTATTCATAAGTCATCTAGAGTCTGAAAACATTTCAGAGTGTGTCAACTTATTACTAGAAAGCAATTTTTGCTCACTATTCAATATTATCACTGCTGCCTTTTGCTGTATTATAGACCATAGAACCTTCACTGAGCAAATGTCACATTATCTAAGCATCCCACTGACAATGAAGTCAAGAGGTGACTACACTCACAATAAAGAATGAGTACAATTTTGTAGAGATTAAAAACTTTACCTACATCCACAACGGTGGATAAATAAGTCTGAAAAGAGTATTTAAAATTACATTGAAGAATTACAGTGGGCTTTGCAGGGGGAAGGCGTACGTGCGCACTCCTCTATCCCCAAAGCAAGAGCCGAGGGCAATCGGCGGGTCCCGGTGCCACGGTGAGCCGCTGGGTGGCGCTCAAACACTGGCAGAGGGTAGAGCCTCCGCGGACACACACACCCCCGTCGTGTGCTGAGCTCCAGCAGCGCTCTGGATCCCGGCTCAACCCGCCCGCTCACCGGAACGGAATGCCGTGGAAAAGAAAACCCGACAGCAACAGGCAGCAGCAGAGCCTAAACAGGGTGTGGGAGATTCAAACTGAGGGATCTCCGCTGCTTGCGCGGGGAGGTTCATCGGCGATGGGAAGTGAAACAGGCCAAGCTGTGCTATTGTTTTTCATCTCTGTTCTCCTCGGAAGCTCTCGGAGATCTGCTTTCTCTGTCCTTCAGTAGGAATATGTTCCATATTTGATGCCCAGACACATCTCAAACCTTGTAAGGAATCCCCACAGGGCAGCTCATCAGGATTTAACTCTCACTCTGGATAGCTTAAACATCCACTGAATTCCTGGGGCACAGCTTACGTTGTTCTCAACTCCTGAGACCTACTGCTAGGCTTGATGTTTACAGACAAAAGCAGATTTCTAATTATAGCTACTGCGTCAAGAACTTAACTCTGCTTTCCTACAATGCAATTTCCAAATTTTCCAAAGTTAGTCAGTTTAAACAGAAAACATTCCTCACAAACACCAAAACACCAGCTCTAAACTCTTCTTAAACATTTTAGTTCCTTTTTGCCCTTCATTAAAGCTTCCAGACATCACTTCCATTTAATGCTTTTTGATGCTATACTAGCAGGCCAATTTTCAGTCTGCAGCACCAAACTTGTGAGCCAGGTTGTCATGTGGGACTTCAGTGCCAAATTATACCACAACTCTGGCCCCACCACCCTCTCCTCACACCACTCCCTGCTCCCTTACTTCAGTGCCACAAGCCCTATTCATCCATCTCCTCCACATTCCACTGCTGGGTACAAGTCTGCAGTTGCTCCTATAAGGCCTCTGACTTAGCCTTGTTCTGCCAGCTTTTATCACCGTCACTCCTCCGTAGCTATCCTGCCTGGAACTGCCTGTTTGTCCTTCTCTCCAGTTAGGATTTTGTCTTTGTGCCATGCCAAAATTCCTGCAAAACTTAGTGACAATCTTCTTCTGCTGTGTGGGCTACAGAATGCCACTATACAAGTCAAATTGTGCTAGGCAAGACTACAGCTCCTTGCTTTATAGCCAAATATTTTATTTTTTGCCTTATTTGTCCATTTCAGTCAGGATGTGGACTGTCTTGGAACAAGGGGTGGTGTTTGCCTACACTTAGCTTACATTGGGGTGCCAGCTGCCAATGCAATATAAAAAGTAGGAGGTTTATCCCTTTCATATTCCCTTCCCAAGGTCTGTTCTCCCGATGGTTCATTTTAGTGTGAGATCCCATAGTTGTGTCATGTAGCTAAATCCTTCTATAGCAGCAGCAAGTCAGAATCCGCCTATTTGAGGCATTTGGCACTGGGCCACAAACACAGCAACATATTTTCTTACACCATTCTGAATCTGGCTGTGGTACCAAAAGTTGTTTTGATGGCTGAACCTGACAGCTGAACCTGTCAAATGCAACCGAGACTCCCCAGATAAACATGCACATTTGGTGATAGCTACAACTGGTTGGCTGATACTCAGCATGGGAGTTCTACACGTTTAGGAAGCTGGCTTGTTTCAACAGGACCATTCAATAAGTTCTCCTTGGCTGTTCCTCACCTCTGAGTGTCCTGTCTGTGTAGGTGCCCACTCAGAGTCTGGGCAGCACTGCTGTTGGGTCTTTGCTCTGGGCTACGTGTTCCCCCCAGGACACTGAGGAACTGCCCTTTCCTGGCCACAGCCCCACCATATGCTGCCATGTTATTAGTAGAAACCAGGCAGCAGTAGGAGTCAGAGGCAGCTGATGAAGAGACACCTTGTGTGCTCCTTGCAGGGCTTCCTTAACCAACTAGGACTGGTGGAAGCAGCCACTGGTGCATTCCTGTCAGTTTAACTAAACCCAGGTGAGAGCTGCCAACAAACATGCCATACCTTCAATCCAGACAGGACTGTTTACAGGCAGCTCATGTGGGAGCTTCTGGTTTTCTCTGAAAGCATTTCCAGATATTTACTACAAAATGCCTATGAATACATTTATTCACCCAAATATGCTTTCATGGTGGACACTGCTGCATCCATGAGCAGCTTTGGAGGTTTTGCCAGAGCTTTCCCAGAAAGCTGCAGCAGGGGGGGCATTAATAGTCAACCAAG
This sequence comes from Nestor notabilis, assembly GCF_000696875.1. Classification (NCBI taxonomy): domain Eukaryota; kingdom Metazoa; phylum Chordata; class Aves; order Psittaciformes; family Psittacidae; genus Nestor; species Nestor notabilis. The sequence continues at coordinate 7,809 of NW_009913144.1, read as the reverse complement.
ATGTCAGAAAGATATAAACTGAAAATACATTATTATCTGATTAACTCCAAACCGTTTCTGTACATGTAATAGGAAGAAGCTTGGTAACTCACCAAATAGGTAGATTTAGATCACATATTAGTGTCCTGGGTTCACCTGTAGCAGTCATTTTTCTCCTTCTCAGTAGCTGGTGCAGGGCTGTGGTTTTGACTTTCAGCCTGGGAACAACGCTGATAACACTGATGGTTTTAGTTGTTGCTCAGTAATGTTTACTCCGACCAAGGACTTTCTCAGTCTCATGCTCTGCCAGGGAGGAGGGGAAGCCGGGAGGAAGCAGAGGCAGGACACCTGACCCAAACTGGCCAAAGGGCTATTCCATACCACCGCATGTCATGTCCAGTATATAAACTGGGGGGAGTCACCCAGAAGGCCCAGATCGCTGCTCGGGTCGGGCTGGGTATCAGTCGGCGGGGGGTGAGCAGTTTGTGTCCTCTCCCCTTGGTATTCCTCTTATCATTATTATTGGTAGCAGCAGTGGTTTGTATTATACCTTAGTTACTGGAGTGCTGTTATCCCAATCCGTGGGAGTTACATTCCTCCGATTCTAAACCCCAACCCTCCAGGAGCAGGGGAAGGAAGGAGGTGGGGGGGAGTGAGCGAGCGCCTGCATGGTTCCAGGTTGCCGGCTGGGCTTGAACCACGACAATTATGCAGAATCTCTTCCCTGTGAGGGTGCTGAGGCGCTGGCACAGGTGCCCAGAGAAGCTGTGGCTGCCCCATCCCTGGCAGTGTTCAAGGCCAGGTTGGACACAGGGGCTTGGAGCAACCTGCTCTAGTGGAAGGTGTCCCTGCCAGTGGCAGGGGGTTGGAACTGTGTGAGATTTAAGGTCCCTTCCTACCCAAACAATCCTGTGATTCTATGATTCTATGAATAGCAAACAGCAACCAAGTACATGAAAGAATTGAATACAGAAGTTATATTCACTGTTGACTAGATCTACCATACTGGTTTTAAAAATAAGTTGCTTTTGGCATCTTACTTCTCTTGTGCATCACTTGGACAGAGAACTTTAAGTGGCTAAAAGAAAATACATGCTTGTGTGCATTTGCAACCGTATATGGGAATGGTCTGCATTTTGAGGTGTGCATATTTTAAGCCTATTGTGACGGAAGTAAATTCATAAATGAGGGGATTCTGCAAGTAACTGAAATATGGATTGCTGCAAGACTTAATTTTAGTGTCTGACAAGATCAGAAAACTGAAATTCAATGGAATTCTGGTGGAAAGACAGCTTAATAAATGCATGTCTGGACCTACCTGAAATATTCTGCTACCAGCTGATTTAAAGACAATGATAATGACTACAAAAGAGCTGCAGTGACAGAGACTTATGTAAGAGGCTGTGGGGGTTTTAAGGTTTGTCACTATGGTCTCTATTTGAACCAAGGCTGTACAATGAATCACTTTTGGTTTTGAACCCAGTTTACAATGATAAAACCTAAAGACAAACTTGGACCTAGACATTAATATTTGGATTGTATGTCTGGAGGGATGCAGTAAACCTATAGTTTAAACCACACGCATTATTGCTGACAAATGAACTACATATAATTTCAAACTTCCTGCAATGCAGATCATGCTTTTTGTTTGACAGGGAGGGTCATTCAGACTCTTCTTCTACACCTTTTTAATTAGGAACAAACTGCAACTTTATGAAGAATTTCTTGAGGTGCTTACCTAAATAACTCATTTCACAAGCAACATTCTCTTTAGTTGTATCCATATAATTCTGCCTTAAAAGGTATAACAGAAGAAATTACAATTCCAGCACAGAGCAATAGAAGATGAACACACTCCAATTCTATCAACTGTTCCCTCCTTCTTCTCTGGAAAAGAAAAAAAGAAAAAACCTTTGCACTTTGCAAGTGAGAACATATTTCATTAACATCAGACAAAGGAGGAAGCTGCACATTAGTGGATGTATTTGATAACTACAATTCCTGCATTTTAGGATTCTGGATGCTCCTGCCACAATTATAGAAGAAAAGGGCTGAAAACCTGCATGGATTCGGGAAGAAAACTGTGGAATTAAATGCCTGTTTAACCTATGTTTTGACCTTTCTATCACAATGAAACATCCATCCCCAGAAGAACCAGTAGTTGACCACTTCAGTCTTCGCTTTTATACATCAGAGCCATCTTAGTTAAGAAGACAGCATAAGACATTTATCATAAGTAATGCCAAACAGAACAAAAACAGAGGCCTTTCCTTCAGGGGCCTTTTTCTTGCCAGCCTTGCTAGCTCCAGACTGAAAGAATCTGCAAATGAACACGGTATTTTAATCACAGTCAAGAATGTTGAGGTTAGGGTTAACTAAAAACTTGAATCAATATAGATTTAAATTAAGAATAGTCTAATTTAGTATTGAGAATGTCTTTTCTTCCCAATTTGGTTGTCCTGCACAGAAAAAGAAAAGTTCAGATATTTCAAAGCTCTTAGTTACCCTATCCCCAGGATGCTGATGTTTATAACAGTTACTGGGAAGTTCATAAAGGTTTGAAGAAATTTAGATAGAAAATTGGGATTAAAATATATCCATACTATCACTGATAGGTACCCACCTTATGCAGAGGGTAGCTTCCACTCCAACAACAAGAGAACAAATGCAGA
>NW_009913144.1:4725-5137 GCF_000696875.1 Nestor notabilis | reverse complement strand
CTGGGCATCTTCTGTTTGATTTTAATCAGGCAGCAATACAGGAATCTGTAAAAACCTGTGTTACTGTTATTACACCAATCCAGATGCTACATTATTCCCCGCCCCCAATTCTGACATCCACAAATAAAACCAATGCCAAAAAAACAGCTGCCCAGCCAGAAAATCATTTAACTTTATTCACCTTTTTATTAGTTTTCACCCCATATGCTCACAACTCTATAGATTTCCATTTTGCTGGTTAAAGGGGGGTGGGGGTGGGGGTGTAATTCTGGAATTTTTGCTTCTACACACTTTTCCACCCTTTTTTTAGCACTGCACAGATGTGTCACACATCAGGGTCTCTTGACGAAATAGGCCTTTTTCTGCTGTGAAGGAAAATTGCCTCCTAGCTCTAATCCCTGGTTTCTTCAGG
>NW_009913144.1:1077-4687 GCF_000696875.1 Nestor notabilis | reverse complement strand
GAGTGTATCCTCCGGGCTATTCCAGCACGCCGGTCTGCCTTGAGTGGTCACCCAGCCTTGTACGTTTACAAAAATGGCAAAATAATGGAAATTGCCATTAACAGGAGGAAATAACTTGCAGGAACTTCAAAAGTCAATGTCCCATAAAGTTGAAGGAGCACACAATTAAAGCCAAAATGCGGCATTAGACCTAGAGGAGGATGTAACTCTGCTAAAATACCATGGGCAAACCACATATAGACTCCACTGAAGGCACAAAACCTCAAGTGCCAGGCATTGCAGGCCATTAGGGCCTGGACACAGGGCAAGGAGAAAGGAGGTACCTTCAGCCATCACCTCAAAATGACATCCCAGTCAAAACAGCACAAACCCAGGACTCAGCACCAGGATATGTGGCTAGTTTTTTGTTCCCATGCTTGTTTTCTGCCTGGGCCTCAATCAATTTGTGTGAAAACTGGGCATGATAGTAGCCATCTAACAGTGGCAATCTTGGCAATATTAGCTCTGCTCAAGTGGGTGAGCTGTCTCAGCTTACAGAAGCAGCCCTGCTAGTGTTTCTTGAGACTGATTTCTGGCTTTGTGGCCTTAACAGTAAATCACCAGCTCGTTCCTGCTCTGTAGTAGTCAGGGAATCAGGGTAGTGGTCATCTAGCAAACCCCCCCTCAAGCATCAACTCCTGAATATTGAAGCACTGGGAGAGGGAGGAGAGGACTGGGGCTGGCTCTGCCTCTCCCTCAGGACAGAAAACTGGTGCTGGGAATCACCTACACAGGGTGACCTCCACAATGGTGCCACCAACATGACAATCCACCCTTGCTTTGCCACCTAACACCCCATCTGCATACTTTCTCTCTGCTCCGTTCACTTGGGTGGTCCTGGACCATGGCTTCGGAGTGCAAATGTCCACCTGCTCTTCCCAAGCCCATAGTGCCAGGATAGAATACTGGTGCTGAGCATCACCTCCACATGGAGACCTCTAGAACAGTGCCACCAACATGGCAATCTGTCCTCGCCTTGCCACCTAAAACTCCATCTGTGTACTTCCCCTCTGCTCAGTGCACTTGGCTGTCCTGGAACACAGTTCATAGAGTGCAAATGTTCAGCTCCTGTTCCCATGCCCATGGACCTAGAACCAAAAACTGGTTCTGGTCATGACACCACATGGAGACCTCCAGAATGGTGCCACTAGCATGACAATGCACTCTTCTTTGTCACCTAAAATACCACCTGCATACTACCCCTCTGCTGATTGCACTTGGGAGTCCTGGAGCACGGCTCCAGAGTGCGAACAACCAGATCCTGCTCCCAGACCCAACATGCCAGGACAGAAAGCTGATGCTGGTCAGCACCTACACATGGAGGCCTTCGGAATGGTGCCACCAGCATGGCAATCAACCCTTGCTTTGCCACCTTAAACACCACCTGCATACTTCCCCTCTGCTCATCGCACTCCAGTGTCCTGGAGCACAGCTACAGAGTGCAAATGTCCACCTGCTGTTCCCAAGCCCATAGCGCCAGGACAGAAAACTGGTGCTGGTCAGCACCTACACATAGAGACCTCTGGATCAGTGTCACTATCATGGCAATTTGCCATTGCCTTACCCCATGAAACTCCATCCATGTACTGCCTCTCTGGTGCCCACTCTCGCACGTCCTGGAGCACGGCTCACAGAGTACAAACGTGCAGCCACTGCTGCAGAGCCAGGACAGAAAGCTGATGCTGGGCATCACCTACACAGGTTTGATTGTCATATTGGTGGCACTGTTCTGGATATCTCCATGCGTGGGTGATGTCCAGCATCAGCTTTCTGTCCTGGTATCTCACGCGTGTGAGCAGGCACTGGACTTTTGCGCTCAACAGAGGCAGTATGCAGACAGAGATCTAGCTGGCTAAGCAAGGTCTGATTGCCATGTTGGTGGCACCACTGTGGAGCATATCCTGTGTAGGTGGTGCCCAGCACCAGCTTTGTGTTCTGGCTCCTTGGCTGTGGGAGCAGCAGCTGGATGTTTGCACTCTGCCTTGCGTGCTTCAGGATACTCAAGAGCACTCGACACAAACGCAGTATACAAATGGGGGTTTAGATGGCTGTGGTGGATTAAACTGGAGTGAACTGCCTTGTTGATAGCACCATTCAGGAAGAGTCCAGGTGTTAAGGGCTAACCAGGAGCAGCTTTCTGTACTGGCACCTCAGGCTTAGGAGCAGGGGCTAGATGTTTGCACTGTGAGCTGTGCTCCTGGACACCCAACAGTGTTTTATGGACAAGTAGTACAGAGATAGAGTGTTACGCTGCCAAGCATGGACAAAGTGCTGTGTTGGTAGAACTGCTCATGAGATCTCCATGTATAGGTGATGGGCAACAACAACCAGGCATGCTTCTCCCTTCACCAAGCTACCAACACCTGAAAAATGACTACTGGTTCCACATTTTTGTCACTGTTCTACTTTGGTTTGCTTACCAGTAAACATTTCAGCTAATAATTCAATACAGAACAAAAGTAGTAAAAAGTAACCTTAAAACTCTACCTTCAGTGAAAAACACATTCAGCACCCATAATAATAATGAAACATACCAATAAACCATCTTATGAAACCTAAACACCTCCTATAAATACAATAGCTTAGAAAAGAAAAGGTTACAGAGATACTTACTAATATGCACACTTGTAAAGCTTGACATGTCCTGAAACTATTCACTCAGTAAATACTAAAATACAACAGCATGAAACATTACAAGATTCAAAAACTACAAAACAAACAGCCCAGAAATTACCTTATTGAAGCCTAAGAGCTGAATGAGCTCCCTAATGAAACACCGTGCCTTATCTACCCTAGGCAACACCCACGACCCCACCCTCGATGCCCTGGGGCAGGGGTGCAGCAAACCACAAGGTGGGATAAAAGAGGCAGGATAAGCAGTGGTTTGGGGGTTTTTTGGTCTGATGTCTGTAGCAATCCTGGCTGCTCAGGACTGACTTGATGGGAGTACAACTCCCAAGAAGAGGTTTCTCCTCATCTTGTATCAGAATGCTTTCTTCCTGGAGCAGAGTGAAACGTCTGGAATACAGCAGCATGACTGCAGCCTGTAAGGGGAGGAGAGGCCACAGCTGCTTCTTGTGTTCTTTGTCACACAGGAGGCAGGGTGATGGAGCAGTGCTGCTTTTGCTTTTGCCCCAGGAAACTTTGAACAAACCAGCCCACAGCAAGTAAAGCATAATTGTGCTGTGGCTCTGGCAGTCACATTCTGTCTGTGCATCACTCCAGCCAGTGCACTGCAGGCAGGTGCTGGGATTCTCCCTCATTGCCTGTGCAGGAATAATGTCTGCGCCCTCAGGAATGATTCCACCCCAGGCAGAGCATCTTGCTGCACTGTCACTAACTCATCTTCCCTGTTGGTGCTGTGGCTGCTAACAGACCCTCCAGGAACATGCACTTGACTCTCCCCAGACAGATTGATGATGAGGGCAGGATGTTTCATGAGGAAAACTTTTCCTTGGAACAGCTCCAGCCACTGTCATGTTGTGTTTTGGGTAACACCAAGATAGGATGTACAGCTGGGAGCTTGGAAGATGCTGGTTTGTGAAAGCTGTGTGGGAGAGAAGGCCGTGGG
>NW_009913144.1:0-1024 GCF_000696875.1 Nestor notabilis | reverse complement strand
CTTCTTGGGAAAGTTTGCCCTGACAAATCAGAAATGGTCCCTGTCTAGACACTTAAACCCAGCGAGAGGAGATCATGGAGAGAAGGCTGCTGCTGGAACTGACCTGCCATTTGTATTTTGTGAAGATGAAACTGAGCCCAGGACCAGGGCACTTTCTGAATTCTAGAAGCCCTTTCCAAAAGCCCTTAAAGCATACAGCTTGCCATTTGTTACTGTAGAGACCAGTTAACATCCCAAGTGCGTTCCAGGTGATTTAGGAACACATGCCATTTGCTGCATGCCACTTGAACCAAGACTTCTCCATGTCCTGCTCCATCATGAGCTTCTTCTCTCTTATTGGTGCCACTGCAAGCACCAGGCTTTGCTCTCTGCCTCTCCTGCGACTAGATCTGATGGATGTCCTGCAAGATGCTGAATTTCTCTTCATGGCCACTGCTGAAGAAGCCTCCCAGCTTAGCAAGTCTCCTTGAACTTCTGAAGGTCTTGCACAGCCCTTCTTCTTATTAGGTTGTTTTTAATGCCCTGCCTTCTGCCACAGAGTGTGCTGGGAGTCCACGAGGACCCCTGGCCCAGGGAGCTATATGTGGATGCATCAGGATCCATTCATCCGTGCTCTTGGAGATGCTTCTTTTATAGCATTTTTCACCATGTCCTCAGGGGGGCTTTTCTGCTGCCCTGTCCTTGGCCCAGAGTTAAGGCATTTCAGAATGTCTGAGCTCAGGCAGTGTCTGGGTCACGGGTACAAGCAAGTTTAAATCCACTGGAAACTTCCTAACTGGATCTGCAGCTGCATAGAAGAGCTGAGCCGTGCAGGCTGAGGAGCAGCTGGTGGGAAGAAGGCAGGGTTCTTTGGCTGTCTTGGTGTGATGTCTTTCGTCAGCTCTAACTTGAGCTTTTCCTCTTGTTTTCTCTTTTTCCCACTCAGTTAACTCCAGGTGGGTCTGTTGAGCAGAGCAACTCCTCGCCAGCTCCTCCTACTCTACCACACTCCTGCTTGGCATGGGTGAGCAGTGTCCAGAGCAGG
>NW_009913143.1:0-61201 GCF_000696875.1 Nestor notabilis | reverse complement strand
GAAAAGTGCCTGGAAGACGCGAGGGATGGGAGGAAAAACTTGCTTCATTTGCCCCATTCCTGGCAGTGTTCAAGGCCAGGTTGGATGGGGCTTTGAGCAGCCTGGTCTAGTGGAAAGTGTCCCTGCCCATGGTGGCAGGTTGGAACTGGATGAGCTTTAAGATCCCTTCCAACCCAAACCATTCTGTGATCTGTATAGTTAAGGAACCAAACAATCTTAGTAGTGTCCTAGAGTTCCATCATATGATAATTGTTCTTTTGCTACCCTGAGTCATGTGGTATGCTGAAAATACGCATGCTGAACAGAAACCTAAACTACTACCATTACCTGTTCACTTATGCAACTGCAACATAAACCAGAGTAACTTGCCTAGCAATTGTTATAAACTGACATCTTTCTTATAGGCCCCTTTTAAGAACTGAAAGGCCACAATAAGGTCTCCGCAGACTGTTCGCTTGTCCAGGCTGAACAACCCAAACTCTCTTAGCCTTTCCTCATAGGAGAGGTGCTCCATCCCTCTAGGCAGGTCTTCATTGTTCCAGGTGAAGATTGTTAGAGTACAGAAATGAAGTACAAAACTGAGTGCAAAGGAAATGCTTCCTCTTACGAACTACTTGATTCAGAAAAGAGTTATTTTTTTGTGCATTGCTAAGTCCTACCCTGGTTTCATTGTATCAGATTAAGGATATAAATGGAAATGTACAGAATAACCGCCACCAGTTTTTCACAGGTTTAGAGTATATCTAAGCGTGACTTACTTTAAATATCATTTACTTATTTAATTAATGAAATACAATGAGGTTTTGGAGTTGTTTTTTAAGAAAGGAAGAAGTGGAATTTAGCAAAAGTATTGCTTCAAATAAACGCAACTTTCCATTGACACAGGTCCTTTAAAGGAAGACTAAAGATGCTCCCCAGCATAATGGTTTTATAAGAGTCAGTGTACAAGAAGGGTATCTTGTGACCTTATTCCTACTTCAGACCTTAGGTACCTAATTTCAGCTCCTGTTTTCTCTGAAAAAACTATATCATACAGTTCATTTTGAAAGTTATTTGGGGTGACTTACACTCCCACATTTTTTGTTCATCCTGTACAGTGCTTTATTGCCTTAATGGAAGGAGTATAAAGATATCTTCCAGGATGGGATCAACTATAAGCTGCATAGAAAATGAGCAACAATTCGTTTGTCATCTTTTTGTACCTGTTTTGTAATGAATCTTTCATAGTATGTAACTGAGTACTTAATCCTACTGTATTTTTGTTTGTGTGCTGGTGCGTTTCCAGTACTGTAGCCAGTTTAAAATTTACAGGCACAAGTTGCACATCTTGTGTCTGCTCCCAAGAGGAGCCATAGGTACCCTGTGCTTCACATTCTTCTGCAACCACTTTGGGTTGCTCCTTCTCCACCCAAGAAATCTCTGGAGTGAGAGTCTTAAGTGAACTGGGTGTTTTATCCTCTGCCTAATTTAGAGTGATAATTCTTGGCCTTGAGATAACATCTGTGTTCCCAGAAAGTGTAGCTTAAGAACTGCACTTTGGCCGTGCTGGTTTTGAGGAAGTAGGGGCCAGTGCCACATATGGGGAAGAGGAACGCCTTGGGCACTGCTCATAGCAGGGATGAACCATGTCATTCCTTGGAAGATGTGAGGAAAGGGAAGCAAATCGAATAGGCCTTGGAAATGGTCCCAAACAGATTGAAGAGGAGAATTAACCACATTAATGATTAATGATGACAAAGCTCATTCAGCTTGAAAAGTACTTTTTATAAGTGCTAAGTGCTGGCATTAAAAATGTATGCATTTTCATTTTAATCCACACTTAGCGTCTGCAAATGGAGGGGAAAAGGGAAAGCCAACAGTGTCATTATGGTAACTCTAATACCGCTCTACAGCTGAAATCACAGTTTGCCAAGGCACATGACCTAGGATCTGGTTCTTGCAGAGCTCAGCCTGCTGTGATTGCTGCTGCTCATGCTTCTCTGGAATTGCTCCACTACCTGCCCTGCAGAGCTATAAATGAGCCTTAGAAACCTGTAAGTCAAACATCTACTAAGTGAACAGTTCTCTTCATTAAATCCCTCCTGATAAAAAGGAAGACTAATTTGTCACGTGAATTTTTTGCACATGCAACGCTTTTCAAGATACCTATTACTGGATATCTGTTTTTCTAAAAAAAAATAAAAAAAAAAAAAGAAAAAAAAAAGAAAAATAGACCTGTTGTCTCAGTTGAATAGGAGGCACAGGGAAGGGGACTCTGACAGACATGATTTGTTGTGCTAACAAGGTGGTGGCATGTTGCCACCAGAAAAGCTGTGTACTAGAGCACCAGAAAACACGTGGGTAGGAAGTGAAGTTTTTGCTGCAATCAAGGTGCAAAAGATAAAATCTAGAATAAAACGTTAATATAGATGATAGGGGCTCTGAAAGGAGCTGAATAGACATCCCAGAGGCAGAACAGAAAGAGAAGAGGCTGAGTAAACTGAAAGTCTGGACCTTACAGCCACAAGCCACATGCAAAGGGTTAGGCTGAAGATGTGCTCATTGATGGGCCTGTTCAATGGTGTGGTTGGAAGGAAGAAGCGGCTTTGTGCTCTGACCTGCAGTCAGGCACTCTGGACTCGGCAAGGTCGATGCAGCCCTTTGCCTTCCCAGGCTGATGATCTTAAGGTCCTTTCCAACCCTAACTATTCCATGATTCTATGATGGTGAGTCGGCAGCTGCATACCTTTTGCAAGTTCTGTCAGAAAATGGTAATTGAAGTCCCTGGTTTGCCAGCTTGCTGCAGAGTGTGTAATCCTTCTCACCTCCCACCCAGCTGTATGCTGAGCTTGTTTTGTAACTTCAAATCACTCTGCTTACTCTTTATTCACGTATCTGGTAACAGAGAATTAGGGGTCTACTTTCTGTAGTTGTCTCTAGTTTGCCACAGCTAGTTGAACTGACAAGCAGTGTGACAACACCACAGGGTGACCCATCTGCTGGAAAGCAGACCCTCAATTCCTCTTTCTCTGTAGCATCAGGCTGGTGTAAGTTGCAGGATCTCTCTCGCTCTCCATCACTCTCTTTGCCTCCCCAGCAGACACCTACCTATTCAGTAGCTCTCACCATGGTGTGGGAAATGTGGAGGTGGAAGGGGGTGGTTGCTCTATAAGAATAACGAGGTTTGGTATTAATTCACCCTTAGTCTAAAATTTCCACCTTTCTTCTCCGTTTTGTTGATGGTCCTGCAGTGCACTACTGTTAGATGCTACATTTTCAGATATGAGTTGGGTAAATTGCTGTGGTTGCTAGGGGAGAAAAGTATTAGTATTACCAATATTTATTATTCAGTCCCCATGGAAACTGTAGTTCTCTGGAAGTCCTAATTCTCACATTTTTCCTTCCTATGGGAAAGATACGTCTTTAACCATGAAGTTCAGATAATTATTTTCTAGAAATAGAAGGCAAGGTACACCACTCCTTTTTGTTCTCTGGTATGCTTGACAGATGTCTGTCTATGGATAGTTACTGTTTACTAAGCTGTGTTGTGGTTTCCAGTCACATAAAGATTTTTGGAGTGTGGTTAATCTAATTTTATCTTGGTAGTGTTTTATTATTTTTTTTTCCCCTCTTAGCTCCCTGTTTGATTTGTCCTTTTCCCCATTACTGTTATTTTTTAGCTTGCTGCGTATTTTAAGTTGAAGAAGAGTTATTTGATGTGGAAATGAACTTGCTGTTTTCTATTTAAAGGCATAACTGTGGCAAAAGCTGTGAGCATGGCCCATGGCTGTGAAAGGGGGACAGTAGTATTTGTATTTTCAAATAATTCCCATTTCAAAGGAAAGCTATTAAAATAGTGACTGGTTTATTCTTGGTAAGATTGTTAACTCAGTCTTGGCTTTCTTACAGTGCCTCAAACAGTATGTGGAGCTTTTGATCAAAGAAGGTCTAGAAACAGCCATCAGTTGCCCTGATGCTGCCTGCCCAAAGCGAGGTCATCTGCAAGAAAATGAGGTATGCTTTTACTACAAGTGTTACAGCTGCCATTGTTGCCAACATACATTTTTAACGTCCTCTAAATGTCACATATTTTGTCTCCATTTGTTGAAAATGCCTTAGATTATTGCTATTCCTAATTGGAAATTTGTCTTTTTCTTTTCCTTCCTTCAACAGATTGAGTGCATGGTTGCATCAGAAATCATGCAAAGGTATAAGAAGCTGCAGTTTGAAAGAGGTAACACATTTAACACTACCCATTGCAAGGCTGTGAGAATGGTATCACTCCAGATTGATCCCATAGATCAGTATCTGGCTCTGCACATACTCATGCAGTAGCATTATACATTAATCATTTGGTCATTGCAAAACAAAGCAACAACAACAAAAAAGCAAAAAAAACGTAAACAGCCCCAACAAAAGAACCCTAAAATTGATTCTGTTCTTGACTGCATGATTCCCATTACTGCAACATTCTGGGATTGAGCTAAGGAAAGAAAATTGCTATGTGTTATATAGCTCTATAAGGGAGGGAGTGACTTCTGTTTCGAGTTTTGCTGTTTAAGTTGACTACCAGTACTCCAGAGGCTGGGGATGTAGACTGACCCCTTTTATGGAGCCACCATTATCCCCTGTAATGCCATCTGGTGCAGAATTCACTAGGCACTTCTGTGTGTAATAACATGAACCTTGTTAATTTTTATGAGGATATAAGCTGACTCTGTGGCTGTGGGGATATGGAACTGTGTGGTTGTCGAGAACTTACAAAAGATTTGCTGAGGGTAGGACCCAGCCTAGAAACCACTGAAGTCATTGGTAGGTTTTTATAAACATCAGTGGGCTTTGAAACATGCAATGACTTACCAGTAAACAGCCTCCAAGAAAGGGCTGAAATTGTAACAGTCTTGCGCTGTTGTTAATCATATGGTTACATAAGGGCAGAGGCCAACTTGAAATAGAGTCCTAATGGGCAAAGCACTGTAAAAACACTTTCTGATGGGTTATGCCTGCATAGTATATGCTCTATTTAACTTGAGATACAACTGAAGAAAATGCAACATCTTATTCTCAGAGCAAGTGTAGTTCAATGAATGAAAGTGGGCAATTCAAACTCGGGAAACTCACTTCAGTTTTGTGCCTGTTTGTAAAGCAGGCCAGATTTATGTCTTCAGCGGGTAGCATAAATTAAAGGGTTTGTTTTGAAAATGTGTGTCTTCAAATGCCCTGCTAGTCAACCTCAGCTGGAATATATTGTTACAGAAGACTGATCTTGTAACCGCCATTGGATCTTGTGCTTTCATGTCCTTTTGCAGAAGTGCTTTTGGATCCATGTCGGACTTGGTGTCCATCCTCTACTTGCCAGGCAGTTTGCCAGCTCCAGGAATCAAGCCCACAGGACCCCCAGCTGGTCCAGTGCAAAGCCTGCGACATTGAGTTCTGCTCTGCTTGCAAATCTAATTGGCATCCAGGTCAAGGCTGTCAAGAGAACATGCCAATCTCTTTTCTTCCAGGAGAAACAAGGTAAAGTATTGCAAAAGATCAGTTATTTAGAAACAAAACACTTCATCTTTGAACTAACTGGAATATGAATAGTAAAGAGGCATTTCCCTGATACTTTGTTTTAAAGCCGCTTCCTTCACTTAGTCATTCCTATTCTTTTAATGCTGTATTCCAAAACTGGATAGCTCTTGGCAGCCTCACTCCTTGCCACCATTCCTGGCAAAACACTAAGGAGCTGCTTCAGCCTTTGCCCTTTTGCCCCAGTGGGAAAAATACAACATCCAGGCAGCTCATGAGCTTTGCTTCCAAGCAGATCTTGCTGCTGCTATTCTGGGCAGCATGAAGGTTGGTAACATCATGCCAGACAGTGATTATTTTTTTTAGGATACCCTGTCAGTCATCCTTACTGCTGCATATTTGGCCAATGATCTTAAGTTCCGTTTCAAGCCATTTCCAGTGGCATACTGAAGCCAATGAATAAGAAAGGTCATTGTGCATGTGGACCAGGTAATGTCTGGGCTTGGCCAGCCTTGGACTTAGCTATTCATAACTTGCCTTTTTTCAAGCTTTGCTGTAACAGATGACTAACTATGATGATGTCATGATGTGTTCTTGGTCAAATGTAGTAACTTCTGCACGTGCTTTTTGCGTGTGCTTGACCAGAACTGCAGCTCACTAAACTTCATGGCAAGGTAAAAAACTTTGTCTGTTTTCCTCAGTGTTTTGGTTGCTTTTAGGTTTTATTTCACGCTTCATTTATTACTCCATTGAAGTTTATTTTTCCATTATTTTAGAGCATAATGTGCCATTAGCATTTTGTGCTACTGTGTGTTTGGAGTTTTGTATGCGGTTTATGGCTTCAAAGCATTTTTCTGTAATACAGTTGCCTGTAGTGTGACCAACGAGTGTGTGTTCTTTTATCCTGCCACTGGGCAAAGCAATCAACCAAGGGTCAGTCCTGTTTTCCAGCAAACTGTTGCATCCTCATCAGTCATTCTTGTATCTCCCACTGGCAGTAGCTGCTGGAAGTGTCATTTTTTAAGGTACATTTTGGTTGTTAGTGTGCAAAAATCTCCATATGGTAGAAAGATACTCAAGGGAAATAAATGTTCTTCCAGTGTTTCCACATTCCTCTGTGTTGTGCCCACTGTATGAGAGAACATCCGATGGTTTTGCACAGCCATGCAAGATGAGGAGAAGCGGTGCTGACCCTAACTCATGAACAGTGACTGGTTAGGATAGTGCTAGAGACAGAGAGATCAACTGTGAAAGAACAGCATGCTCTCCAAACCTCATGATTCCCATACGGAGGGAAATTCCTAGGGAGGATCCTCAAAGAGACAAGAAATCTTATCCCTGGTGCCCCAGTCTGAAGGAATGTGGTCTGGGCTTGTTGTGTCATTCACGGATTGCTTCCTTTTCTGAGGAAGAAGGGAGGAAAATGATCTAGACATACAAAGCATTTAGGTGTGAGCAGGAGAAAACTGTCTTAATATCTATTACTCTCAACAGATAACAAAAACAGTTGGTAAACTATGTGGTAAAGAAAATGTCCTGAATCTTACATGGGCACTGTTGTAATTAAACATTTTTTTTCTTGAGGTATGCTTGAAAAAAGGAGTATAGCCAAAACATCTAATTAGTAAAAGTGAGTTCAATACCTGGATCTCTAGTAATTTCTCTCTCTTTTTTTTTTTTCTTTTAAATGAAAAAGTAGGCTCACCTTCTTCATACAGTTCTTACATGTTCTTCTCTAAACTGACACAGCCACACATCTTACTAATTCCTCATTCTGTCCCACAGTTCAGTTTTTAAAATGGAAGAAGATGACGCCCCAATCAAACGCTGTCCAAAGTGTAAAGTTTACATTGAACGAGATGAAGGCTGTGCCCAAATGATGTGTAAGAATTGCAAACATGCTTTTTGCTGGTACTGCCTGGAATCTCTTGATGTGAGTACATGCCGTGCACTCTGGTTCTCAGAAGCTTAGAAGTTCATTGCTTTGCCATCCAGCTGTCTTGTTAATCAATTAAATAGTAGTTCACTAGCTTCTGCCCAACTTGGTGGACTGCAACCTATCAGAGCTGATTCTGGTAATTTGATAGGATTTCTATGCTCTGTTTTACTTGTCTGACCTGTGTGATCTTAGCACTTTGCCTATATGAGAGTAAAATTTTATGAAAATATTCTATTTGCAATCTTTACGTGGAAACTAACATGGGGAGAGGTATTGCCTCTTCTTTTTTTTTTCCTTTCCTTTTTTTTTTGCTTTATATTACTTCACTTAGTAATGACTTTCCAGTGTCCCCCTCCTTTAAGGAGGTACCAGATGAGCATAGGAATGTTCTTAGTCTGTGGAAGTTTGACAGACAAACTCTAGATTTGGTGTGTCACAATGAAGGAGACCAGCAGTCAGATCTGTTTACTGTTCATTGTATTCTGTGGGACAAGAAATAGGTCTGACATACAAAAAAGAATAGTGTTCTAGCATCAGGAATTTGTCAGTCCATAAGCTGCTGCTGTCATATGTTTACATTATTTTAAAAATCAGCCTGTTATCATGCCCAAGGATCAGTGTATATACAGCATCTGTTTCCATGCCATCTGTTTTATATTATAACATTGTTAACAATAGCAAAGGAAATGTTTTAGGCTCCTGAAAGCTATTCAAATCCTGTGGTTGTCCCATTTGAATGCTTTACTAATGGTCCCTAAGTCTCAGGCTTCTTACATGCTCAGTTGAAAAACAGCGATCTGTTGGTACTCGGCCTGCTATCTTGGCTGGTTTGTAGAAGGTCAGATAGGGACATCATTTATCAAAATTCTGTATTGCCCTTTTCTTATTCCAACTTTGGGAACTCTGTGGTGCAAGTATTCCTTTTCCTTTGCTCTTTCTATGTGTGTGCAAGATATATGCAGCGGTCAGCTTATCTTCTTGGATCCTCGTGCTAAACTCATGCTAACATTTAAATATGCAGCTTGAGAGCCTTTGGGAGAAGAATTCATTATAGATATACAACACTTGCTAAACAAACCTGTTTGTGAAGACACTTTAACTGTAAACAAAGCACTTTGGAAAGGTTGGACCTGGGCATATCCACTTTACTAAGTTTTTATCTTCCTGTGCAATTCCTGGTTATAAGTTCTCAGGAAATAGTACTTTATAACTTGAAGAAGAGTTTGTACTTCTATTTATTGTCTACTTTTTCATTTAATATTTTGTAGGATGATTTTCTCCTTATACATTATGACAAAGGACCTTGTCGAAACAAGCTGGGCCACTCCAGGGCATCAGTTATTTGGCACAGAACACAGGTAAAGCTCAGATCTTTAAAAGCACTTTACAGGTCTACTACTGTCATAGTGCCTTCCTTTGCCGTACTCATTTTAATACCTTAGTATACATTTCTTGTGCCAAATTGTAACTGATTTTCATAGCAGCTTTGAAGAAGGCAATAGGTTAGAGAGGTTAGCTATCCCAGAGAGGACAGTCCTTGGCAGAAAGCCACTGAGAACTAGAAGGGGTATGATTGCAGAGCCAGTTAGATGCCAATCCAGGTATGTTCTCAGTAAACCTGGAGGATGAAGTAGGTTGCCACCATCCATATTATTAACAGGAAGCTCATCATGCAAGGGATCTTTAGCTCCAGATCCAGAACTGGAAATGAATTAGCCCAAGTATGCTAGGTATCTTGTTATGGACTCCAGTTGACTCATTCATGTAAGTTGGATAGAAGGTAACCCCCTGAGTTACCAGTAGCTGCAAACACAGATTCAAACTGACTAAGTGTGCGGATACCTCTTGTAGTCTGGATTCAGTTTTGCTGGACCCAGCATGAATGCTCGTAATGAAACAGCTCTCTGCTCTACTTTCTATGCATACAATGTAAATGCCAGTGTGTGACTTGGTCCAATCTACTGCCTTCATAGTCACTTCAGAGATACAGGGACATCTGGGTATCTGAGTCATCTCTTCCTAAATTAACTGTGTGCTAGTAAAAAGCTACCTTAGCTTGAGATGAAGTGCTTTTGCTTGAAGTACAGATTTCTTTCCATTTGAATGTACACATCAAATCTAGAGAATAAACTCCAAGTCTGGAAAAACAGGTAAACCAAAATAAAAGGTGAAGGATTGCACTCCTCTCCCTCCACTTATGCCCCTGGGTGCTGAGCAATGGACTGGGTTTTGCTTGGTTTACCCAATGTTATCTTAGGAAGTGTGTGACTACATAAGCTTTGTTAATATAGCTGTAATATGAAGTGATTAATCTGATATTTGGAATCTGTTCTTAGCCACAGCAGTTAGTGCATATATGTTTGATAGACAGTATATTTGATGTTTTGGTCATCGTTAAGAAAGAAAGGGGTAATTCTTTATCAATCAGGATGTAATTCTGCCAACCCACTAAAGCTAAATCAACATTGCAATTGTTTCCTTATGTTAAGTTTCTTTGAGTATTTATCCAAGGCAAACTGAAGTGAGCCTTTGGTTTGTTGTTTATGGATTTTAAAAAAATATTTGTTTTGGCCAGAGGGGATGGCTTGATGCTGAGTAGGGCAGCAACTTTGGAAGCAGCAAAACCGAGTAGAAAATGAGTAATACTCAGCAAGCAGTTTTGTTTAAAAAAGAAACAAATAAAAAAAACACCACCACCACCCCCAAATAAACAAACAAACAAACAAAAAACCCCACAATAAATAAAATGAAACTTAATGAATTCTTTGATGATGTATTGAGGCTGAAAGGAAGGTGGAAATAGGTATCTCATAAAAATTACCAGTAGTCAGTCTGGTCCACTGGATTGCTAACTTCCAACTTGGCTCTGTCTGACCAGTGCTCTCTTAGCCCAGGCTGTAAAGAGCTAGGTAAGAGCACGCTGCCTCCAAAAAGCAGTGTGGCAATAGTTGCAGCTCACAGCTTGTAAAAAAAGATGAGAATTAGCTCTGTTTTATGTCTCTAGTAAATAAATGCAGAGATTAGTAAATGGAAGTTGCATCGGATTGTCAGCACCTCCAAAAGAAAGAATGACTAATGAAACGTGCACACCTCTGAAGATGAAAAAGAAATTGCTCTTGGCAAGAAAAAAACATTCTAGGGTGAGGAAGTTTAAGCTCCTTATCCCTGGACAGCAAAAAGCCAAAACTGAAAGAATTTGGCTAGTAGGAGGCAGCAGTGACTGCTGTCCCACAGCGCCATCTCCCGCAGCCATCCTTTCCTCTCAGCCCCTGTCCAAAAATGCCTGGATAGTGGAATTGAAAAAAGAAATATATGGTAATCAGAACGAGAAATTGTCCGTGGCTGACAAAAATACTAGTAAATCATTCCATCTATAACATGGCTAATCAAATGTTTGTCAGTTAATTGAAGTGGTATATCTAGCCCTGGCTAGGAGAATTCTTAATGAGTCCTGCACTCTAATTTCATTTTGCCTTCTGTTGTGAGGTTTTGCAGGCAGATTAGCATTCCACTCCTGCCTTCATTATTCAAAATTATTCACAGACACTCTCGTGAATAAATCTAAATTATTTTCTTAAATAATTTGTGGGCATATTGTTGCAGCATTACTCTTACAGTTGCCTGTGACATATGGGAAACTTCCTCTGGCAATGAACCTCAACTTCAAATTTTTTAAGTCATTTTCCAAATTTAAACACTGTGGAAACTAATAGAGTTTGGCACTGACAGGATGGGTGGGTCTGTGGTCCTCTGCCTATGCTGGGAAGAGGGTGATCAATAAATGTCAGTGAAAAAAAAGTGCTTTTAGATAGAGTTAGGTCCTGTCCTCTGAAGCAGCAGGATGAGCTCATGTCTGAGTGCAAAAACCCATTGCATATGCAGGGTCCTCCTATAGCATTTGTAATCAGTGGCTGAGACTCCCAAGCTTGTGTTCCTGCTGGTGGGAAACTTGTGGGAGTATTCCCATATCTCTGTGATATGGGAACACGAAAACCTTTGGAGCTTTCACCAGCAAAAATGGGAGCACCTTGAAATGAGAGTCTCTAATTCTCTTGTAGTCTTGATCCTGATATTTAATATTTAGGTTTGATCAAGAAGATAGTATCTAAGTGGTTGCTTCATTAGTTGTTTGAGATACAGCAAAACTCAAAAAGGCAACTGACCATCTGCATCACTTTGTGTGATGGAACTGAGTTGTGCGGCATGGTTCTGACTGGAGCAAAGAGACATGAGCGTTCACTCTCTGACTTCACTCATGATTACTGATCGCAGGAGCTGACTGTAGCATACACCTGGGGGGAAGTCCTGGCTCTGGTAAGGTCAATGACATTTGCTGAGATCTTTTTGAAGGACACTGATGTTGCACTGGTGTCAGCAGAATTTAGACAACTACTATCTCTAACACAATTCTATTCCTTTCTCTTACAGGTGGTAGGAATTTTTGCAGGATTTGGTCTTCTGCTTTTGGTGGCCTCCCCTTTCCTTCTTCTTGCTACACCATTTGTTCTCTGCTGCAAGTGCAAATGTAATAAAGGGGATGATGACCCTCTACCTACCTAGACTGAGATTGGATTCATCACAACATGTGTTTTGAGTTTATTGTTGCTGTTGATATTTCCCTCTTGCACTTACATTGCTGTAGCCTTACTTGCCCCATTCTGCTTTTCATTGACACACAGTCTTTGTTCCAGAAACTGTTGTTACTACTGTTGCATAGATCGATCAATAATAGACAAGGAGGGTAATGGAAGGCAAGATTGGTGCTAAAGGGAGACCACGGACCTGGGTAGCTATCTGAAATTAAGGGGTGATAATGCTAAAAATAATGCAAAGTTTCTGCTGCCCTGCTGGTGGACTGGGAAGTGTACTGAAAATGCATACACATCTAACTGTCTGCATATCTGTTCACTTCCAAATTTGGTGTCTTATTCCTGTATATATTTAAGTTGCCTATCATTTAAATCAGTCAACTTAGTGTGACTTTTACTGTGTTTACTACGCATCTGTTTTTGTTAAAGCCATCACAATATCCTTTTTAGTAGCTATTTTTTCAAGTATAACAAAATCAATAAGGTGCATATAGGCCATCCTATGCCTTTCTTCAAATTTGGGGAGGGTTAGAGGGACAAGGTTGGTCCTGTTGCCTTCCAGAAATTTTATGAAGTCTTATAAGAAATTTGTTAGATTGAAAGCTACATTTTAAAAATGAATTGATGAAGCTGAAAGGTTGAGTGGTGACACAAACCTACTGTCTAATCACAGTTCTTTTAAAAATGCATTGATGGTATTGATTACCGCTGGACCACTAGTGTTTTTCTGAATTGTTATTTTTTGCTGTTGTTTATGGTTCTGCTACACTTATAGGGCTACATAACTTCTAATCCAGGTATCTTAATCTTTTTATATAGAGAGAGATATATATAATCCTATTTAAACCAAATGTGTACATAGCTGTGATATTGAAATATTTTGGAAGTTCAGGATAGCTTGCTTCTGTCTTTAGGGTAATTATTAAAAAATACAGGACTAACTTTACTATTTAGACTCTTGGGTTATCAATGAACCTTTCCTTTTAAGTATAAAAATGTAGCAGGGTTATCCCTGTAGTTAATAAAATGCCTGGGATATTTGTGGAAGTTGTACTTTACATTTAAACTATTTAGCCCATTTTCAGAGTTAACATTGTATGATGTATGGTGTGTGTTGTTAATAACAATACTGTGATGAAACAGTTTTTATTTGAAAAGTAATCACTTGATAGTTTTGCGGCATTCACAGTGCTGTGTTTCCAGGGTAGTGAAGCGTGCTAGTCAACATCCTATTAATCATTGTAGTTTCTCTTTAGGAATATTTTGTTGAAAACCATTTTCCTCTGATTTCAAAAGCCTACAAGGATTTGACTAATAACTTCTTGCCATGAAATATGAAGCACCTGTATGTGTATGTCTGTGTGTAGTACTGAAGGAAAACATTCTTCAGAATGGCTTATGGACTGAAGTTTGACTGTGTATTTTTCATCATTATTTATTTCTGTACATTATTGATGTACTGAGATGGATAAATAGCCAGGATAAATTTGCACTGAAAATGTGTTAAGACCCTTAAATGCAACTGCTTCTGGCTGCTGCCACAGGCTGGGAATATGTTTTCACAGCTCAGGCGTAAGGAAATGACTCCTTTCTTTATTATCTTTTTTTTTTTTTTTTTTTTATACTGTCTATTTGTTAAATAAAAAGACTGCAGGGTAGAATTTTGAAAAGGGCCACTGTCTTTTTATAAAGCTACTCTTGAATTCCTTCTCCTCCCCTTTCTGGCAAGTTTTATAGTATCCAAATTCAAACCGTGTCTAACCACAAATTTTATCTTCGGGAGCTGAAGGTTATCTGCAGTTTGCTTCTTTGGCTTGATTTTAATGAGCAAAGAAAAAGGATAGCTGGTTTGCAACAAGTCTTAACTTCTTATGATGTCTTCAGATTGTTTATGGCAGTGTACAGTTCAGACCTTTTGTTATCAGAATGCTTTTAGTATTTTAGCTATCTTTGTTATTAAAAATTGCTCAGTTGTTCAGAATATCTGTAGGAAGTTTGGGTAGTGCATTCGATCACTGATTGGCAGCCCCCAAGGAGTGTGTGAAGCACTGCTGAGGTCAGTGGGCAATGAAGTGGTTATCTCACTCTGACTTTGGCAGCAGCTCAGCCATCTCTCCAGAGGTACCACGTAAGGCAAGCACCTGGGTTGTCCTGAGTTACAACTTCAATGTGCAGAAGTAATGGAAACCCTTCTGCGAAGGACAGCTTCTTGCAGGTAAGCTACAACTGTGGTCTTTCATCCTTGGCCCTGTAATTCTGTTTAACTGGAGAAAACCAAAATGGACAACAGGACATAAAAATTTCATGGGTTGTTGGTTTTCTAATTGGGAGCACTGGGGGATTTGGCTGTATGTGGCAGTGGATCTCATGACTGCTTCTACTACTGGGATGATAGTAAACCGCAGAGGTGCAGTGTCCCCTTAGCAGAACTGGAGTGTCCTAGTATGAGGTTTATTTTCTGTGCCTTTCTTAGAGACAGCCTTTATGTGGCAGTACAGCAAAACTTGAGTTTTCTATGCTACTGTGGCCAGTTAATAATCAATGTCAAAATTAATGCATTTCTAGATTTAAAAAAGGGAAAAAAGTCCTTTACAAATACATACATTTTTAAATAATAGTTTATAATCAATGCTCACAGGTAACATTATATAATCAGAAAACTGTTTAAGTCTGTCAGTATATCTCTGTCTCTGGTCTCAACATACTTGAATTGCTACTGGAGATTTTTGACATATCTCTTATTTCAAACCCTGGCTGTTGGGATAGACTATATGCCTACATTTATTTACCAAATACCTAATAATTTCAGGTTTCCTAAATGTCATTCCATCTGTATTCTTCTCGGGGATTTTGTTTTATTATTTTGCTTTTTTAATGCTGATTTGTTTCCAAAGTAGCAACTTCTGGCGGTGATTGAGTTGAGGGTGTTTTTATGTTGCAGCTTATGTTGGTAGTGTGACATTTAATACCCTGAAACTGAATTGTAAATACATTGCTTTAAACTCTGACATTTAAACCCCTGCCATGGAAAAGTGAATGTTTGTCTCTGCTGCTTTTCAGATGAAATTCTGTTACATCGGCTTTGGCTCTTTAGATTTTCACCAGAAAAATAAGATTCACTGCATGATTCTGTTACGGTTTTATGGTTAAACTGTTATTTAGGTTTTTTGCATTTCTTAAATGTTGTTTTTAATGGAGTTTGTAGCAGTACATCGTTTGCATGTTCTGTTGGGGTGAAGCAGTGTCATGTCAAGCACACAAGTGTGGAGTCCAGGCTCCAGAGTTGCCTTTCATTAGCTGGGCTGAAGTCAGACCTGCAAGAGATCAGTAGCACAGCCTGCACAGACTTCAATGGCCGTAGCATTGGGTTTTCCCCATGTGACATTGGACAAGTCACTAATCTCCTTTGATCTCAGTTTAACTATCTTTTAAATGGATGGACCAGTGTTTACCTACCTCACAGGAAGGCTGTGAGGGCAAATTCAATGGTTTTGAGTCTCTTCAAGATTCTGTGATGAAAGATTATATATAAATTCTTACTGCAGTTTTATGTTAATATTTCAATTTTATTCATGTTGGCATTCATCCTGAAACCTCCTACTACTGACTTCAGCATGCCAAGAGTTTGGGATGCTTTCCCCCACATACCAAGCAGCATGATCTTTCCTCAGATACTCTGGCTTATAAATTAGGCAAAATCCCAAATAAGAGCTGACAGGATCAACTTTCAGCATACACTTGATATTCTGACATGCAGGAAACACAATCAAAAGTAGTGAAAAGCTCTCTTGTTTACAGAGCTGACAGGATAAAATATTCATAGATCAGAAAAAGATAAAGTGCTTTTGATTTAAAATTGTTATAGGCAGGAAAATAAAAATGAAGTTTTGTGCATTTCATCTGTAGGCCTTTTACTGTGTAGGAATAAATATATTTAATACAGGCCATGTTCATCCCAGTGAGGTACAGCATGCATAAAGCTTTGTGCAGGGTTGCTTTTTTAAAAACCAAAGTTCGTACATTTCACATACATAGTCTAAAATCCTGAGGAAAACAGTTAGAATACAGTTGTTGATGACAGTGACATTAAAGACATCAAAGAAGCCTGCATCAGCGCTTAATTGCTAATGCACTTATACTAAGTAAGGCATGCTGTTTGTGTTTAGAGCCCTGTGGTCTTCATTATTGCTTTGATTTGTGTATCTCTTATAAGAATTCCAGGAACATTAGGTACAGGTGTGTGGTACATAACTGAACCTTTCTCGATCATTTTATCATGGATGTATTTTAAACTTGTATAGGGATAAGCATGAAGGAGTCATGCATATGTATAGATAGTGTATTTGACCAGTGTAAAAATAGTTTTGTTGATGTATTTGAAATGTAAGTACTTTTTGTGCCACTAACACTGTGATGTATAAAAGAGCTGTTGAATGCCTTTTAATGTTGTGTTTTGTACTTTGAATCATATTGAAGAGTTTAATTTGTAATTTCAATAGATATTTTAAATGAATGTGTCTCCTGTGGTTCTTCATAGTGACATTTTAGTGGTGTATGTTCACTAAAGAAAAGTGCTTTTGTTATGATAGGACTCCCTATGCTTGTCTGCCTCTCAGTCCTTCAGAGCAAGCACAGCCTGCCAACTGGAGACCTCCTGCCTCCCTTCTGAGCATCGCTGCGGGTTCTGATTCATCATCTCCCATCTTAGCCAAAAGAGTGAATCTGGGTATCTCTGGAGCTAATTTGACCCACAGCTGGGTCTTTGGTCCAGCTCCTGTTACAGTCTATTGATACACACTCTAGCTGTGTGGATGTGCTGCTCTGAGGTTCACGGAGAGGGGTGTATATTCTTGCATCACGGGTTTAAGTCTGGTGGAAGTGGCTGCAAGCAGTTTGTATTCCCTTTGGTTTGGTGTTGTGGAAGTACAGCTTTTAAAAACAAAGCCCAGTCTCCTGACCAAGAGAGCATACATAACTCTCTCTGACAGCAGGAACTGGCTCTCGTGTTCTTGACTCCATCAATCGTTTCTTTGCATTTTGCCTGAACAGTGTCTGAAGATGCAGTCTTTCCTGCAGTCCCCAGAGTTTCTCACTTGCTAGGATAATACAATTTGTCTGTACCCATCAAAAAAGCAGAGGCACAATTTCTTCAAAAACTGGTATTATGCCTCTATGTGCTTTATACTTGGCAATTTAAGAAAAATCAAGGCCACATAATAGCTGCTACTCAGTCATTCCTTCTTTCATTTTCATGGAGCATAGTGATTTTTTCTCCGTAAGGGAAAGATCAGTTTAGACATTTTGTTCAATTAATTGGGCAGAAAATAGTTTATAAATGTCACAAGGGGGTCTGACCTATTCTAGAAGAAGATACTAACAAAGCAATCTTTCTGCTTTCTTCCTCTGCTCTCGTAGTCTGTTGCTTCCGATTAGGTATGTTTTGCTTTGCAGTTTTCTTCTAGAGAGAAGGATCGTTTCTCAGTCAATTGCAATTATTAGTTTAGTAATGTTTAGCTTCTGGACATTTCCACCAGGTTCAGAGTACCTTGCCATAGAAGGATATTCTTACCAGTGCCTTCATCTGCGTAACTGGGTTTCTGCAGCACCAGTCTGTAATCAGAGACATCAAGCACTGCAGAAACTCTTTAAGTAACAGACTTCAGGGCCTCAGCTGTCTAAAATTAGAGCGTTTAAGTTGAATACTTAAATGGCAAATGTTCTGTTAGTGTCCAGGATCATCTAGTTACCAGAGGTGACCCACATCCATAGTAATAATTTCTGCTAGGAGGGACCTCAGCCCCAGAATAACTCCTGAACTATACATGGGCACTGGATGGGAGAGTTCAGGTAAAAATCATGCCAGTAACTGTCCTGTAAGAACAGATCCATTGAGACAATTACATCCCACTGCACAATGCTACTTCTAGCATTCTGCTAGTTAAAATGGTACTAATAGAGATGTGGCTCTAGAAATTGAATTACGTACACACACGTGCATGGGCGTAGTGCTAGAGATTGCCACTGCCAACCTGCAAGCACAATGCATCCACTGCATTTTTTGGTGTCTGTTGGAGATCATCTAGGATGTTTCTCAGATGTTGTGCTGTGGGTACTTGCCCATTAAGCAGTGCATCTATAACAAGAGTCTTAATTTATGCAGGATATAAAGACACTGATGGAACTTTTGTTGATTTTGAAAATGGAAAGGCTATTTTGTACAAGAAAGCATTTGCAACCCAGACTCCACACTCTGGGAAGCGAGATTCAGCCTTGAATCTGACCCCATGTCACTGTGAGGTTTGTTCAGGTGTCTGGCTGGCTGGTAGTCAGTGCAAAGACACATGTCCTGGGTCTTTGGGACATTTCTCTTACTATACTGTGCTGCTTACTAAGATACTTGTCTAGACAACTTAGCTTTCTTAGTCTCTCAAGATGTTTCTCACCTGTGTTTCTGTTCCCCACCCACTTTGATGGCAGAAGTCTATGCAGCTGTCTTTGTCCAGGCATATAACTTTTACATGGCTAAAACCAAATGAAACAGTCATAGAGTGCCTACCACAAGTACTGCTTTCAGATACCAGGGCAGAACTTACTGGTGTAATTTAGAACCATGTTACTCTGCTCCCATACAGTGTTTCCAGATGAATGTGTGTATGTGTGTATGATAACTATAAATGAACACATGTGGCACATATACAAACCGTTTAGAATCATACAAACCAACTCACACATGCAAGCAATGGAAATGCACTTCAGAGACTGGATAGTCCAGTTCTTTTGTGGTGTGTGTGCACAGGAAAGAACAATGTCAAGCTGTATGTGCTAACTGGTAACTTATTCTTGGTGTTCCCTGGTCACTTTTTTAAAAAAAAAGTAAAAATAAAAAGAATACCACAATCAATATAGAAACTTTAAATATAAACCTAGGGCTCAAAGAAGAGAGTCCCTGGGAGTAAATTCTAGTGTCCACAAAAAAATTCTAGTGTCCATTTTCTAAAATCTGAATGTAAATACATGTGATGTGTTGGTATGTAGCACTTCATTTTTATGCACAGCATGTCCTTAAAGGTTAAATGTGGCTTCTAGTCAGTGTAGCTTATATATGTCTACAGGAAGAAGAAATTCCTCTGTAATTTTGTAGAGCAAGAAATCTGATCCTGGAGCTATGCAGATTGCCCATATTAAATAGATGTATAAAGGTTCTGGGATATTTTTTGTAGCTGTACATGGAAGAAAATATATTGGGCAAAGAGCTAAATCACTTCCTCATTCAAATCACTGCCTTTTTTTCCCCAAGTAGCTGGAGCTGGAAAAGCAAAAACAAATGCCTATAAACTGAGTAAGTGGGACTCTATGTATTCTATGAATTGGATGCTCAGAGCCCATTAAAATCAATCTTTCCTTTACTTTCTAGTGAGTCTGGATTTGCATTTTAGGTGAGCAATGACCTCATCTTGCTGTGTAAGAGAGCGCTGTGACAGAACTCTGGTTTCTGACAGGGTTTTCTCTGCCAGTGATTCACCTCAATTGTCATGATCTGTTTTGTGTGACAACGTAAGAGACTGATTTTAGCGTGGACTATAATAGAAGAAAGTTCTATAAGATTAAAAGAGAGTGAACATAATGCACTAATAAAGCAGGTTCTATAGTCATGACCTGCTGATACCAGTCTAAATTAAAGTCTGTGGGCTCAGCCATTCTTCAGATCTACACTGCTGTGTTTTATTCTTGAGAATGATTACAAACAAACACAGTTTATTTTTTTCTCTTTGCTCCCTTGGGATGACGTTTTGGATTTTGGTGGGTGGCAGAAATGCTTGAGCTGCCTCAAAATCCTGAGGTTTCATTATATTTTGAGAATGGCACTGTCATTTTGTGGGATTAGCCACAGGAGAAATACATGAGATTGTGTGAGATTTCATTTTAAAACTGCCTTGGCAGATGAGCAGAATGCAGCATTTCTTTCTTTATTTTCATGCCTCAGTAATTAATAGTGTATTCATTTTGTTGAAGCTGCATGTAACTTCTATGATGGGTATGGGTCAAGCGAGGGATGCCTGAGATGTAATATGGATAAACTTTTCTTGATGCATTAGAAAGAGCATGGAGAGGGTATTTTAAGCCCTTTCAGGGAGTGGTGGTGCTGTGAGCCAGCAGGGTGCAGCCTCGGAACACCATCGCAGGCAGCAAGTGCTGGCTTGCTTGGAGAAATCCCTTTTAAAAAGGTTTCTATCTCAAGCTTTTAAAGTCTGTGCTTCCAAACCTCCACAGAGTTAATTGTAATGATATCATGGCTAAAAATAACGATGTTATGATGGGCCTGCACACTCTGCTTGGGCTGTTCTAGTCTCTGAAAATTAACATATTACTGCTTCTGTTCTCTAAGAGTACATAAATCTTTTCTGAAAGTGAAAAAGCCAAAGTATTTGAACCTCCAGAAAACTGATACACACATAGAGAAGCCTCAATCTGCAAATGTAAAATGAGAGATGCAAACCATCTCTTTCAAAATGCTGTGTTCAGAGAGCACTAACCACACTGAGAGAAGGGGAACGCTACAAATCAGTTGGTTCGAAACAGATTAAGTATTGGCTAATAACATTGCATCTTCTCTATATTTTATAATTGACGGATGTTGTAACTGAGCCAGATTATTCTTTTCTCCCTTCCTACCCACGCCTGCTGTCGTATCTGTGTTCCTCAATACAGATGTTCAGCAGAAACAATGCAACTGTCCAAACAATAACTCTAACCATCCGTTTAGCAGTCAAGATGTTTGGCAGGGTAGGCAAGCTGACGGGGGGTTGCTGTGAGTCCTTCTGCATTTACCTCACTCTATTTATATATGTTCCAATGTTCGTATGTCTTCCTTTCCCCCCTCCAAGTTTATCTGACTGAAGCAAAGTGAAAAGTTAGTTTCTTGTGGGTTTTTGTGGCCTAGCGTTATGTTTCAGGATCCTGCCAACACTAACACAAACTCTTAACTTTTAAAGAAAATATAATGTGCTGTCCTGGCTATCACCATCTCCTGGCCAAAATTCCAGGGACTCCTGGGAAACTTCTGGTTCATGCCAGTTACAGCCTGTTAGGGATGTGTTTGGAGTGTGTTTTTTAGCTGGATCCATTTTTCCTTTTCAGGACTTTGCAATTATTTTATGCAAAATGGTGCACTTAGGGGATTGGAGTAGCACAGTGTATCTTACCAGGCTGCTAATACTTTGCTTCCACCATATTACTGCATTTTGTTCAGTATATTGCCCCAGCCTTCGGCATTGGTCAGGCAGCTACAGACTGAGGAACTTCTCAGTGCAGGATGCCTCCAGCCTTTCAGCGCTGCTTGCAACTCTTCTGTCTTCCTAGGAGCAGGGTATGGTTCTGGGTGCAGAGCAGCACTGTGTGTTGAAGAATGGCCCTTGGAAGATGCAAGTCTACAGGGGCCATCTCCCTGCTTCCCACAGTAGGAAACTCAGAGCAGAGAAATCCAGAGCAGCAGAAGGGAGAAGCACTGAGAAAGAGCAGCCCTACCTATGCAATGAGACAGACGTAAATCTGGTGCTCAGTGCCATCACCTTTACCAGCAATTTTTATCGTTTCACTTGTGATCTTACGAAGCGCAGCATTGCAGGTTTTGCAGCCAATTACTGGCATCTCCTTACTACTAAGACTTGGTAATAGAGGCAGAGGGGGTATTGTAACTGGGTTAAAATGTGAAAGTCTTATGTGAAAACTGAGTCAGCTTCTTCTTTGCACTAAAACTGAGGCAACTAACCCAGACATTTTCTCTGCCATTTGTATGTGGAAACAAACTGAACATGAAAAGCTACAGTACCTCCAAGCAGTATCCTTGGCCCTTTTAGAGACATCCTAGGACTCCCTTGAAACTCCAAGTTCTATGGGGTGCAACCATCTCCTTTTGATTGCTTTTACTGTTGTGCCTAAGAAAACCTCTTCTGAGCCACAGGGGCTGGCCAGAGGCTGTGGCTGTGAGGAAAAGAAAACTGAGAAATGCCTGAGGTTCCAGCAACATCTGCTTTAAATCACAGGATACCTTAATGACCCTTCAGGACAGTCAGTACTTAAGGTCTTTAAACTTCTTGATTGCAACCTCAAAAGTATAGCCTGTCAACACAGCTCAGAAAGGTTGTAACACTTCTTTTGGCTGGATGGACTATGACTTTCCTTGTTCCAACCTGAATATAAAGTTCTAGCTGGCTATCCAGTACCAGCAATGCAGCTGGGAGCTGCCTGCCTCTTTGCTGCGGCTCGCAGCACTGTGGAGCACTCAGTAGAAATGTTTATGATTGACTCTGTTCATAGATAATCATCTCCAAATATCAGTGATCATCTCCAGGAGCCCTACAGGGACGACTGTGGTGTTCCTGGTGTCTTGCTTCAAGCAACAGTTATTGGTCTCAGGCTGTATTGGGTGGGATTTGCCAATAAAACAACTAAGGATGCCCCAGTGGAGGGGTTTTATGGTGCTTTATTTTCCTGAGTATTCAACAGCCACGTGTGAAACACTGTGAACTGTAAAAGCTCCTGGATACAGGGAGCACTCTACATGTTGGCAGGGGAAGGAAAACCTTTTCTGTTTGCAGGAAAATATCACAATCTCTTTAAAACCATAAAAGCAGTCAGAACACAAGGTCCAAGAAGATTTCCATTACTCTCTGGAGTATCTTTTCTGTCCTTAGTGTAAAATAGGTATTTCCACCCTGAAGAACTCACCTGCTCCTAGCATCTCTGAAGAGCTACTGAAGACTCAACATAAAGTCTGAGTGATGGATGTGGGGGTTGTGTGCTGTGCTCTGGCTAATTGCTGCCCCTGAAGCAGCTGGGAGGGGGTGGCCATGGAGGAATATTAAATGAGAGTAGTCCACAAAGATTAGAAAAGGTGATAATCACTTGATTTGCCAGGAGTAGAATCAGGCAATTGAAGCAAACATCTCTGATTAATTGTTATTACTATTTATTTCCTTCCACAAGCGAGACTTCAGAAGATACCTGGCATCCACCTTGCTCCCACTCTACAGAGAGGAAGACCTCTCTGGTGTTACTACTGACTTTTGTTTCACTAAAATAGCATTTTCTTGTTATTTTAAACATAAGAAACAAAACTAAAAATTCCAACAAGCTCTTGAGTGTTGCACAATGGCTGGCTTATTTCTTTTCATGTGTGGTGTCATGGCAACAGGAAGAATTCAAAATTAATTATAATCCAGGCAAGATGGCCTCTACTTTTTATGTTGGGTTTAGCCTGACATTGTGATTTGCTTTTTGCCAAAATATCCAGAGTGCTCTTTGATACTAAAGGTTTTTCTTTCTTTGGTAAATAAATCTTGTGGTGACTAATTCGAATGTGTAGCAAGCTACCACTAAAAATTATGATTTAGGATTAACATAAGATATGAGACAAACAAAATTTGAAAGGAAAAGCAGAAAAAAGGTAGTAAGAGATTGAAAGAAACAGATCTTGTAAAACTTTAGTAAACCCTATGAGTGAAAGAACATTCTTTTTAATGGGAATAGTTCAACGAACATTGCTATTAACAAGGTCTCTAAAAAGATTTGATTTATGGGCTTAGTAATCAGGTATGAGAATGTGTTTCATCTGAGAAGTGTTCAGTACCTGCCTTGATATGATGATGCTTTAAGGTTACAGACACTTTTATAGTACACAGAGAGAACTCAGTGAAAATTCAGTTAGGCTTTTCAGCCTAATTTCACGTGCTCATTCAAATACAAAGTCTCAAATTCTTAATTTTTCTTTTCTGCTTTGCATTGCTAAAAAGTCCTGTATTTCATGAATTTTCCAATATAAAGGAATAAATTCAGTTTTTAACCATTAGATAGCATTCTTACACCTGGAAAAACATCTCTGCAAATCTGTACCAGCAAGGCTACTTTGCAGTTCCACATGCACGTGAACCGTGATCCTGTGGAGGGACCACAGCTGGCAGGAGGGCTTGCAAAGGCTGAGATTTCCCTGCAGCAGGTCCCTGCAGGCAGCCTCTATTCTGTGCAACAAGTTAATAACACCCTATATGATGAATAAGCAACCCATTTATGAGGCAGCTTCCCAAAAATCATGAAAGGTGTAAAGGCCTACATCATAAAGAGAAAGGAAGTTCTGGATTCTTTATGTCCATCTATTGGCTTTTGAACTGTAAGTGTCCATATCTGCAAGTTTTTGATCATTAAAAAAAAACCTAAGCCAAACAAACAAAAACCAAAACCAAGATTCAGCACAAGCTCCAGAAGTAGAATTTCTGAATAAATAATAAATCCTACAAGATGTTTCTTTTTTATTCTTTTGTTTGTATGATGCTTTACATGCAGCTTATTTCCTTTGTGCCAAGTCAGTCCTGAAACACATGTTCCAGATACCAGGTAGCCACAAAGAACCTTCCATTGACTAAACAGGATATTCTATTTCTTTTTAAACAGAGGAGAAATGCTAATTTTTACTAGAATGGAAAGCTATATCCATTGGGGTGTGGGGGCGGTGGGTGGTAAGCTACATTCAGGTGTTTCTATGCATTTAGTTCTTGACTGAATGAAGAATGAAAGAGAAGATCCTGAGCTAAACTGATAATCCTTCAGGATTGAGGCACTAGGAAGTCCTGGAGGCTTGTGAACATCACTGTCATTGACGTCTTGCAAGCAGTCAGATCTACTCAGAGGACACTTTGACTGTAAGTCTCTCCACCCCTATTTGCCTCTGTGGTCTCAACACAATTTCTAAGAGTTTTTGCGCAAGATGTACTGATGACAGTGGAAGTTCCAGAAGATAATGCCAGTCCACACTTTGGCACCAGGGATTGGTGGTATTGCATAACTGATCTTTCAATATTGTGACTAATTTCTATGTCAGAACAACAGCTACTCATTGCAACAACTGAGGAAGAACATGTGGGAAAAGTAGCAACAAGCACTGAACAACACACTGACACATGTCCTGCAGGCAGAGTGTTGGAGAATTGATCCACCTACCAGATGTATGAGAGAAGCCCAGGCACCTTTCCCGATTCCTCATCTCCACATATGGAGCATCAAAGAGATGAACAAAGGCTGTTAACTGCATTTTTGAGGAATCAAAGTTACTCAGTTCACAGAATCTTCTCCAACATGCAGGATGGAGATATTCTGGTGTGTGATAACACTTTAGGATCAGCTTTCTGAAGAAACCTAGGAGAGTAAGAGACAAGGAAGCAACCAGATTTACTAGTCTGCAATTACTCGGAGCAGTAGTGCTTTAGTTGTGGCTCTGTTTCCATATTTTGTATCTGTACTGCCTGTAACCAGAACTGTTTATAGCCACAGATGATACAAGAGGATTTATAGCATCTGAAGTGCTCTAGCATGTTTTCAGATAGTTCACCAATGACCATTGCCATTTACTTTGGATATGACTTTAAGTGACTTTGTTTCTTTTATGCACAGAGATAATAAGACCCAGATTTTTTCCATATGGACTGGCAAGCAAGCAGTGATCAAGAGCATTGACGTGTACCAGTAACCCCCTCTCCCAGAAGCATGCTTCTAAATTGTCACTTCTGAAAAATTTGTTCCCAGTTACAAAAACAGTGAGACTTTAGAAGCAGCTGAAGAGAGCCTGAGAGAGCCTGTGTGTTTAATCCATAGTTAACCAGGAGCGGGAAGGCAGTAGGAGCCCAGTAACTTCCTGGATACGAGCAACATTACGTCAGCTGAAAACTTGGCAGAGCAAAATCATAGTGGGGGCAAGGAGAAAAGCTCAAAGAGTTAGGGAAGAGGCATCCAGTAGAGTACAAGAGGACACTGTATTTAATAAAAAAGGGAAACACACAGCAGTGTAATTAAAAATACAACACCACCCTGCAAATACAAGTGAAATGAGAAAAAAACACCACCAAATGCAAATTGAGCAAGTGTAAAATGCTTGTGTGAAAAACTCTACATACTTTGTTTCATAGAATACCTGTGTAAAAGACTGCTTTTACTGTGTTTGACAACTGTCTGTGTAGAAAAGTGCATATTAGGGTTACTTTGCACCCTCTTTACAAATCTACTCAAGCTAGAACTGCTGGCAGAACACTTCCCGTCAGTGGCAGCAGCTTTCCCACCTGGCTGAGCACAAACGGAGTTGCCTTCATTCAGCACTCCAGCCCAGGCCAGCAAAAAAGGAGCACTTTGCATCTTCATTACAGATGCAAGTTCAAGAACGAAACCTTGTGACACTGTAATTTTAGCATCTCATAGCTTAACACTTATTAAAAGTTGAAGAATGATGAAGCAGTTCCAAAGGTGTCCATGGGAAACTCTTCTCAACCACAGGGGATAAAGCTGAATGAAGTGAGTCTGGAAACTGAGAATTCGGCCTTGGCAGAAGGTGGGCTGAAATCAGGGACTGGCACCCTTTCAAGGGTGTTGTGCCAGTCAGTATTTTTCCTGCCCAAATTAGAGGTTAAGCATCCTGGTAGAAAGCTGACGGGAGCCAGACACACTGCTTCTCAGCCAGACAACATGCCATTGATGAGGGGTTCAAACGCCTCAGGAAAACTGCTGCATCTCATAAGAGATTAGATTTACAGATCCCAAACAGTGCTGGCCCTGCTGACAGAGCCTGATGTCTTTCCAGTAAATATGTCTGCTTATCACCTTTACCACTTCAGTCTGGGGACTAGGACAGAGGTAGCAACAGTGCAGATGTGCCTAAAAGAAATGGAGATTTTCAAGGCAGCCCTATTTCTTCAAAATATTTCTCCCTCTCTTCCTTTTACATACATATATACAGATTTCCAGTATGTACATTTGGTGTGCTTCATTTCTATTGCTCTGCAAAGTTATTCATTCATTCCTTTCACAGAGCTGTAGTCAGGAGCCCAAAACTGAGTTTCTCACCCCGATTCTTGCAGATTTTTATCTCACCCAAACTGGATGTCTGCAAATTATATAGCTAGACAGCAAAGTCTCACATGTAATGGAAAGGAACAGTTACCTCCAGAGGGGGCTTATCTCACAAGTTATGTGAGATTTAGACTTGTCTCTAGGTTTGGTGTCTAAGAACGTTGAGATGAACTGCTCACTGTTTCAGTCCATTGATGTCGAAGCATGGAGCTGGTTTCCTATAACCCAAGCCAGCTTGTCTGATGGCTGGTATGGGCCTCACCTCCAAAAGTCATTTAGTTCTTTCCTTCCCAAGAACCAACACTGGAGCTTGAGGGGTACTTTTCCACAGGCTCAGTTAGCAGGCTATCAGATGAATCCTTAAAGTCACTGCAAAGTTGCAGTCTGAGGTTAGTAACTTTCAGCTGCTTAAATTTCTTGGATAATTTCATTTCTGTTTTGTTGTGTGTGTTTGCTTTTGTGGGAATGGTTAGAGTGTTATGTTCCTGACTGTTTACTGCAGAGGTTGGTTCCCATTCTGGTTTCTGAGCTGACAGGATACACTTGTTGTTTTCAAGTGTTATTTCTGTGGAGAAAGAAAGGAAAAAAAAAAAAAAGGCAGAAGTAAAGCGTAGAAACCTTTTTGGGAAATGAAAACAGAGCATTGCACACTCTGTATTTTAGCAGTTGAATTCCTAAGGGAAACACCTGATACTGGAGCAAGTGGAAACAGTGAACTTGATACAGCCATGCATGGAAATGCAACGTGAATTTGACTAAGAGTGAAAATGGCAAATAGTTGAACTTCTATGTCTTCCATTCTGAACTCTGATTAGAAACAGTCAGCTGAGCTCTCTGTGCAGCAGATAAACTCACCTAAAACACATGGGGCCAGCTTTGTCACTCTTCTGTTTATTATTGCTTATACTCATCAGGTATGAAGGTGTGGGTTTTACAGCTAACAGTTCACAATTTTGTATATAGACCATATATAATAAGGTCCATATCAGGACATTCTGAGTTTAAATCTGTATTGTTTTAGGTAATGTTCCTTCTTTCCATTCTTTTCTAGTTCCTGTGCCTCTCTTCCAGCATAACCACACAATGCTGATGCCAGAAGCCATATGTCTTCACTTTGAATATTTATAAGTAGTCTGTAGTCCCCTTTGGTTTATTGCTTCTGACTGATCTTTGTTTTTAGAGCAATTCATCAGTTTAAAAATAGATGGGTGTGTTACATTCAAAAATCCCTATGAAGGATGAGTGCTTTGATCTTTTCTTATTCAAAAATGTGCTAAATAATAATTTTTCGTATGGTGTAACTCTCTAAGACTTGCTTAACATAAGTATTTATCCATTTCTGAGGAGTTTGATATTCCAAAATGTTATTTAATTAATGAAAGTGAAGTTCAAAAAATACAGGTCAAACTCAAACCTCTTGCTGTTGCCGTTAACATATTTTTGGCAAATTTTACTTTGCTAATGTCGTTTGGCTCAATTCAAGACTCACACATACATTTTAGATTCACTTTTTTTTAAAAGATAATCTCCTGAATCCGAGGGCCAACACCAATAATATTATTTCTGGAGTAGCAAGACCTAAGATGAAGCATCTATTCTTTTTTTTATTTTGTACTTTAAGTCCCTTTCTAACTCAAAGTGAAAAGGTACTGGAGAAGACAATGAAAATATAAATAGTTTATTTTTCAGTCACTTGAGTGTTCTGGGGTTTCTGCAATTAGTAGTCTGCTAAGGCTGCAGAAGTATACATGGCATTTAGGAAGGTTATTGCAACTGTCCCTACCAGAAGCTAGTTAAGCAAATGAGATGTTTCAAGAGGATGTTCCAGCTCACGGCTGTTGGGTGGACTGTAGCCTGTAATCCCAGCTGCACAGGAGGGGGGGCTATGTTGGCTGTATGACAAAAGCAAGGGATTTCTTCAGCTCTCTTCAGTGTGGACAGTACTTCTAACAGCCTAGTAGGTGTTGAGTTTCCACCTGAAAACTGGTCACCCCACCAGCCAATTGCTTGCATCTTCAGGTATTCAGCCTTTGGAAATCTAAATTGTAATCTACTGAGTGATGAAAGAGTTATGGAATCATTTGAAAATAGGTAATTTATAAGGCTAAATCAAAGACTGTCTCAAAGTTTGCATGACAGGGCTTTGTAGTCTTTTACTATCACCTTTTCCCACTATAGCATGGTATCCTGCAATGCTTGAGCTGGTTTGTTTTCCTCAGAGCAAGATATTGGATAGTTCTGTCTGTAGTGGCTGGGTAAACAGTGTCTTTAGCCTGATAAAAAGGAAAATGAAGCTAGAAACAAAGATTTACTAATGGCTAAGTTAGTGAAGCCCCAGAACAAGCTAAGGATTTTGGAGTTTCCCAGTATTAGAGGTTTTAATAATAGATTGGACAATTATTTCATAGGAAGCATGTTCTGGTGTTGGAGTGGGACCTCCTGAAACATCTCTGAATTCTGCTGTCAAAGAACTCTAAATCTATGCTGAGACCTCGTGTTATCAATAACAATTCAAGTAGCACCTGTGCCAAGCGTTCAGAAAAGTCCAGATGTGTTTGGATACTTGGGCAAGCCATTGTGGCCCCTAGTGTATTTATAATAGCGTAAGGTTACTAAAACCTCACTCCCTAGTAGCAAATACTCAGTACAGCATATGCAGGAAACAGTCTGAGTCTGTCCCAGCAGCTGTTTCACATGATTACAGGGGTGCAGGTATTTGTATCATTATTAAGTGGCTGTTCGTGAACAAAAAGTCTTGCTTAATAAAATTAAGAGACCTTTCCTTGCCTTTCCAACAGCCCACAATAAAGGCATCAAAAACGAAAGGACAGACCCAGTGCAACAGGCTCAGTTTTACAGTGGCTTTGAGAAAAGATAGTAAGAGGGAAAATATCTAACTTGGAAATAGTTACAACAAGAGCTTGGGAGTGAAGAGAGCTCAAGAAACAAAACGACACTGAAAAAAGGATATTTAGGTGAAAACACTGGTAATGGAAAGCCTTGTTTCAAAGATCTATGCCAAACCTGCAAGAGAAGCCAAGTTTACTTGTCCAGAAAATGAGATCTGATGTAGACACACTCAATAACCTTTTTCTCTTTTTGATAACCAAACAGTGGGATGATTTGGCACACCAGCTGTGCCACGTTGACTACGTTTAAAACGGAACAAAATTCTTCTCTGTTTGGAGGCAAGACTTGCTGTCTTTGCAGATATCAGCTGCAGTGATTAAGGAAAGCTTTTTATGAAGGTAAAGAAATATCAAGCAGTGCTGTTTGCCAAGCTAGACTTACTTGGGAAGTCAATAGACTAAATATCTACTCTCTTTGTCTTCTTATTGACTTAGTGTAGTGAAATCACCTCTCAAATGCCTACCATACCATAGGGTTTCCAGACTCTAGAGATCCTTTCTAAACCTACACATCCACACTGCAAAAAACCCAAATTGTTCCTGCTCTCCCATTGTGTAGATCAAAGTGAGGATAATGTTCCCAGGAACATATTCGCAGCTTACGGTTTTCCAGGTGTGTACTACATTCTTCCTTAGTCCCTTTGGGCTAGCTATGAGCTGGGCAATTATGTTGCAGAACAATACATGCACTGAGGACCAGTAGTCAGGCTCGGTAATACTCATGCAAGCTTTATGCAGATCGATTTTACACAATATTCCACGTGTTTGGTAGACCCCAGCTGGACCTAAACTCTCCCTTATTCCCAAAACAATGGAAGAAAATCCTATTAAAGTGTTTTCCTATGAGGTGAAAAGCAAGGAGAAGACTGTACTTTCATTTTCCTGCGTATTTCTAATGTAAGATAGCTGCAGAATTTACATATGTAGGAGTGGCAGGAAAAGATGTGACTCATAATTTAATCTTGCATGGGAAAGGAGGGAAGGTGTTATTCTTCAGGTTGTCACAAATGCAATACTGTGTTTAATTTCCACCCTTCTTACCTGTATTGTATTTTACAGAATGAAAAAGGCAATCTCAAGAGTTGCAAAGAAACTAAACACTACAGAGTATATCAGTATAAAGTCTGACTGGTCATATTCCAAATAATGTTTTACATCTGATTGTATATGTTACTACCTTATCTTGTGGGGGAAAAAAAAAAAAAGGAGAGAGAAATAAATCAAAGTAGGAAACAGAAAAGAGCCATGGGAAACAGATGAATAATGACATTCAAAGAATGGCATGAAAAGATGAAGAAATGCTACACAAAGCCAGGAAATTGTCATTTTGCAGCAATGGAATTTATCTGTGATCGTCTCCAGTGCTGCTTCACCGCATCCATCAATGAAGGACACACAGATGTCACCATGAGAAATTCACAATTCGAATCAAGTTCCACAGCAAGCAACGGAAAGACTTTGATTGACTCCAGAGTGCTTTGGATCAGGCTCTTTCCATATCCTGGCTCGTTTTGGCTCAGAATCTGAAATCGCTGTTTTTCTTTTTAATAACACTTTCCACTTCTGTAGTGAATTACATCCACAGAGCTCAGTGAAAGCTCAGAATATTTCCTCTAATGAGTTCTATTAATACCAAGAAAGATAAAGACCTTTCAGCTTGAAATACAGACCTTCAAATACAGGTTTTGGCTTTAAACACAGGTCTTGAAATACACATCTACAGAGGGTGGAACCAAGGATGTATAGCCGGGGAAGAATACAACGAAATTATCCCAGCAGACATGGATCAAGTTAGGAAATATAAAGTCCTGATAGAATTAAATATGGTCAAGGACATCAAGGACAACAAAAAAAGGTCTACAAGAAAAACAGAAGGACTTTTACAAGGGCATGTAGGGATAAGACAAGGGATAATGGCTTTAAACTAAAACAGGATAGATTTAGATTAGATATTAGGAAGATGTTGTTTCCTGTGAGGCTGGTGAGACATTGGTACAGGTTGCCCAGAAATGTTGTGGCTGCCCCATCCCTAGCAGTGTTCAAGGCCAGGTTGGACGGGGCTTTGAGCAACCTGGTCTAGTGGAAAGTGTCTCTGCCCATGGTGGTGGGTTGGAACTGGATGAGCTTTAAGGTCCCTTCCAACACAAACCATTCTATGGTACTATGATTCTTACCTCTATTCATATCACCATTCAGAGCCAGCTGAAAATTGTAATTAGTTTTGAATAAGAAATTGTAACATGTTGAAATATGCTCTCATTCTGACTTAGAACAATGCATTTCTTATGAAACAACTATTATAAAACACAATAACCTAAGAGGTTATTCAGATGTTGAAATATGAAGTCAGAGATTATTCTTCATTTTCATATTTTACTTCTGAAATGGGATTTTCTTCTTTTATACATGACAGTCAACATCTATCCTTAATTACTGTCTGAAATGCAGACTGTCACTGCCTGTAACACATCATAATGTGATAGAAATATGACTGAAGTATTCACTTTGTGTGTTGGTTGGTACTTTTTTTTTTCTCCAGGATGGGGAAGAGCTGTTCTGTAGTCACATAGTAACGAATAAAATACTTCTCTTTTTCCCCTCTTTTTTTTCTTTTTTTTAAATTAGTATCTCTCTTTATGTTACAATGAAATTGTTTAATCACTGAAGACAGGACAGCGCACTATGAAAACTAAAGGCAATCAAGTCAAAAAAACTTCCTTGAGCCCAAAAAGTAGTATGAAAGTTGTTCTGCTATATGTTTAAGGAATGGAAAAATTCTTGTGCAGAACAATATGATAGTGGATTCTTCTGGGAAATATGTCCTGGATTATAAATAAGTAAAAAATTTTTTTTTTAATAGACAAGCAGTGGCTTACAGACAATGAAGATAAAATATGTCTGCAGAAATACAGACAGCAATGAGCACGCAAGACAGGTGTGTGTGTGCACACTTGCAGGTTGACCTCTGCTCCCTCAGAAGGAATTTCCAAACCCCCAAAGATGAGACCAATAAAAGAAAACAATAGTACTGCTCTTTTAACAACAGGAAACAAGAAAAATGCAACTCCAGCTTGATTTGTGAAAAGACCTTTTATCTCTCCTTCCATCCTAATATCACAGCCAAGCATCACGATGAGACTTTCAGTTCCAGTGCAACAGTGCACTCCATTTTTAAAGGCCAAAACAGATTCTGATGAGGTTGTCTTGATTCATTAAAAATAGCCATGTACTGAAGTGGAAGAGGGCTTGTTCCAAAGCCTGCTGAAGTCAATAGGAGTTGACTCAGTTGCCTTTGGATCTAGGCCATGGTTATGACAGAGGCACCATGAGGTCACAGTTTAACAACTTTGTTCTAAAGGACAAAGCCTAAAATGTTCCAACCCTCATGAGTTCCTTATTTAGTTGGACAGGGACACTTTGCATCATGAATTGAATTCACTATCCTTTTAGTTGGGAAGATGTTACTGAGTCCTCAATTTAGAAAAGCTTGTGGTTGCAGTGGTTAGGGCTGCCTCTAGAATAGTGAGGGCTCTGAGGGAGCTCTGAAGCTTTCTCCATCAATTACAATAGCGCATCTCAACTTCCTTCTTCAGCTGCCACCACAGATGGCCTGGACGGGTTCAGTAACCACATGTCACCGTAGCTGTGAATGCAGAGACCATCTTAAAGGCTTACATCAGTAGTTCAGCATTCAGCCCTTTGTAGCAGCTTCTTTGTAAAAGTTTTTTTTCTTTTCTAGATTTGCAATAAAGAAGTAAACGTCATAGATCACATATCGCTTGTGTCCTGCCTTTGCACATTAGCCTTTAGCCATGCAAGGGGAGCTCATACTAGTTTGCTGGATAACTCCAGGCCGGTAA
The DNA here is from genome assembly GCF_000696875.1 of Nestor notabilis. Lineage (NCBI taxonomy): Eukaryota > Metazoa > Chordata > Aves > Psittaciformes > Psittacidae > Nestor > Nestor notabilis. The sequence continues at coordinate 27,522 of NW_009913143.1, read as the reverse complement.
GGTGTTAATTTTGCTTTTGTCCCACAGCCATGTTGTAGGTTATGTGTACTTTAATTTTGCCTACAAGGGAATGCTTTTCTGAGCCCAAGGATGGGGTTTGTCATTACATTGTGCAGTAATGTCACTGAGGATGGGTCAGTGCAGGGTGCAAGCTGCTCTCTAGTGACTGTCCCAGAAGGGCAACTCGGATGTGTGGGAGATTGGTGACAGGTGCAGGATGAAGTAGGTGAAGTATGTCAGTAGGGCCTTGCTTGAAATAAAGTCTGATTTTGACCCAGTCTGGACCACACAGCCTCACATACAAACCATGTAAAACCTATATCTTTTCCCTGAGCTTTTGCATGAAGGTTTGGTTAGTTTAAGTTAAGAGCCCCAAAATTTTAAAAATGTTAACATGGTTAAACGTTCAAAATGTCAAATGATTAATTTAAGAGCCTCAAAATACTCAAATATTAGAAAAATCTATGAAGAATCATTACAAATGAAGCCATGACCAGAAAATGGGTCTCCCTTGCCCCTCTGAAAAGAAATACTATAGTTGGTTTCTTTTTATTCTGCAACAGCTGCAAAATCTAAAGAAATAAAATAGAAAGGAAGAAAATGTTGTGGGCTAGATTTGCCTGTGCAGAAGTCCCATACAATTAATCGTCTAGTCTTGTGGGACTGTGACTTGGTGATTTGGCTGAAATTATCATCATCATAATCAAAAATATCATTAAAAAGTGTTTCTAACAGCATCAGTTTTTGAGAAATATTTAGCATCTTATAAAAAGAGATGTAAAATCAAGACAGGTTTATTCCTGGGAAAAGGTAACATGAACCTTTGGTATGATCAGAAATTTACGAATTCAATATCTCAACAAAAACAGACCCCTCTATCTATCTTAGGTTTATACATTTCCCAGCAGAATTATTTGCTCTCTGTTAGGCTCGATAGATACAGTCCTCTGTCTGGTTCCAATAGTCTGAGCTCTGGCATTTCTGATGAGTCCTGCTGCGAAGGATGCTTGCTGGTTCTTATCCTGGATCGAAGCTTATGTCAGGAAGTATTTTACACCAGTACTATTAAAAAGGTAGCTTGAATTAATTAATATTAGCTAAATAATAACACAATTTTTATTTTCTGTACATGAAGTGAATCTTTCATGGACAGTAAAGTTTTTGTCCATTCTCACTGAATAAACAGTATTTTTAGTCTATTATCTCCCATCATTATTGTAATCTTACTCAATAAAACTAAATGCTTTATTTTTCAGTGTATTTCCTTAACAACACAACTTCATTGTGTGCTTTAGGAAACAGCTGCACAAGCCAGTAAAGTGATGACACATACTTGGAATTTTCTCCATCTCTCAACCACATTTTGATGAATATCCCATGAAATGAATAAAAGCTATCTGCTGTAAATGTCAGGCAGGTGCTATGCAGCTGCACACCAAACACGGAAAGACTATTTCATGAGAATCTATCTGCTGTATCTATCTCTTCATGTATCCATCTCTGCACTGTGTCTACCCATCTACATCTTTTCTGTCCATTCTGCCTAAATCTCATCTCTAAATCTATTTCAGTTTTATCATCCACTTGCTTCTAGATAAACCCAGGTTTTGCTTCCTGCTGTGGCTATGTTGTTCTAACCCTTTTACTAAGGATATTAAATACAGCTATTTTTTTTTGCTTTTGGTGTTGGTTGGAATGTCCTATTAAGGGATATTCAAGAATGTCAGCTGACCATTAGGTACCATACGGTTAAAATGCTCATCAAAGTGGGACTGGCTTCTGAATTTTGAATATCTGATCCTAAGAGATTATACGATTCTTGCAGCACGGAGAATTTTTAAAAGGAGTTTTGCCTTCACATTGCACTGGCTAAAAGCAAAGAGGCATTTTAATACCATCTTCTCAACGGTTTCCTGTCAGGGTAGGTATATTTGGCTCAGCTGGCTGACAGACAGCATGTGCTTGTTTCAGTGAACTCTGATACTATGTACAGCTATCTCCAGACTTTCAAAAGAACCAGTAGGACTAGGAGAGTGCTGGTGTGTGCTGTCCCGGTGGCTCTGCTTGGGACATGCTGGAGATCAGACGGGGGGCGCTCACTGTCCACAAGCATACTTCTCCATTGTATCTGGAATATGGACGGGGCTAACACTTTCTAAAATGTGCTTAAAATGAGATTCATCTACTCAAAATCTATTCATGCACCATAAACTTGTCTACTGCACCTAAGATATCTATGTGGATATCAGTGTGTGTATTTATATAGATATACACCCACACATAGCCATATTTGTGTATTAGAGTAGAACAGAACAGAATAGAAGGGAATAGAATATGAACAGAATAGACTAGAGCATGAACATGAACATGAATATGAACATGAACATGAGTATGAATATGATATTTCAGTTGGTAGGGACTTACTATGTTCATCTATACAACTGCCTATGCACCTGTTCTATATATTCTAGTGCACAATATGTATGTTCATGTGTGTGTATGTCTGTGTATAAAAAAGACCCACCAATGCTGCATGTAAATCCATATCGTCAGCTTGTACCCATGTGATTGCAAAACTGGGAGGAGTGGCTAATATACCAGCTTGTAACACAATTCAGAGGGTTCTTGACTGGCTGGAGAAATGGTCCAACAAGAATTTATGAAGTTCAATGAAGGGAAATGCCAAGTTCTGCAGCTGAGGAGGAATGATCCCATGTGCCAGCATGCACTAGGTGCCAGCCAGTTGGAAAGCATCTTTGCAAATTAAAACCTGGTTGTCAGTTGACCGAAAGCCAGCAATGTGCACTCATGGCAAAGGTCAACAACATTCTGGCCTGAATTAGGGTTGAATTATCAAATGGTCAAGGGAAATGATCCTTCCTCTCTATTCAGCCCCTAATATCATATCTGAAGTGCTTGGTTCTCTCCAGTACAAGAGAGACATATACTTACTGGAACAGACCCACTGAAGGACCACAAAGATGATGGAGTGAAGCATCCAATATCTGAGAAAAGGTTAATTCAGCCTGGATAAGAGAAGACCTAGGCAGAATCTTGTCTATTTGTATAAATACCTGTTCAGAAGATATAGCCAGACTCTTATCAGTGGTACCTAGTGGGAGGAAAGAGGCAATGGTCACAAATAGAAATATTGAAAATTCTGTTTAAACATCAGAAAAATCCTTTTTTAGTGTGACTTCTGTTTGAACACCAGAAGAAGATGCTCAGAGAGATTGTGGTGTCTCCATTCTTGGCGGTATTTAAAACCTGACAATACACAGCCCTGGGAAACCTGCTTTAGCTGATCTTGCTTTTAGCAGGGGGTAGGACTAAGTGATCTCCAGAGATTTCTTCCAGTTTCAACAGTTCTATGATTCTGTGAATGTGTGATTCTGTGGATGGAGGTGTCCAGAATTTATTTGCTCAGCATTTTGCCTTTATTTTGTGTCAGTCACATTAGAAGCCTGGAAGAAGAAATCTACCTCAAATGCATCTAGCAGGTTTCTAGAAGCACTGACATTGTCAATTCAGTGCCCAAGAGATAAAGACCCATGGACTGACTTCCCTGCTGCTCCACACTGCCTCCAAAGTGCCCCACTACAACTTATCTTTCTCATCTTCTTCCACAGAGGATTTTATGCAACAGTTATATTATGGAGATTGTATTATCCTCATGCTTTCCTGTCAATGCCACCGAGCTAATGCAAAAATAATGCAAAATAATTGGTCTCCAATACAGACTTCAAAGTGCACAAAGTTTATTCAGCAGACTAATCGATGATCTTTACTATTATGATGGTCCTATGAGTAAGAAAAATTCAAGTCAACTTTAAGCTTAGCTAGCTCTCTTACTTTGGTTTTACTGGCACTGATGATTTGCACTGAAAAATCTTGCCAGGGAGAAGAGTAGCTGAAGTCTATTTTTCTGTGTTTCCAAAGGGAAAAACAACATTTAGGTGAACCAATGTTCAGTTCTAGTACGTATCACTCTCAAAGAGCAAGCCATTCTCATGTGAAACAAACAGCAAAGGTATGGGCCATTTTTCCTCTGACAGGGTGAAAGCTGGATGAATATCGTCATTGCCTTACTTAATCCAGACTAAGCCTCATGTATGTTCATAGTACAGACATAAGACAATCTTTGGCCTCTGGATAGATTTCAAAAATCAATTTCTTTAGACTTCCAAGGCACATAAGGAAATATGTACATTTAAAAAAAAATCCTCTGTCTTAATCAATCAGATTTTCTTTGTTATTAGTTCCTGAATGTTAGATTTGCATTAGCTAGAATTGATAATAAGGATAGGATTAAGATATGTTTTAAAAAAGTAGAGAACTAAGACAGTTCTACAGTAATAAGAACTGAAATATAATTTCTGCTTATTTGTTATCATAAAGGATACTACCTGTATTTATTTGCTTCTCACATAAATCAAGAAATCAGCCTCATTAAATCAAGGAAACAGCATGATTTCTTTTAGTCTGTATCACATAATTTGTAGGTAAATGTTATGTTCTTCTTTAGAGTTTGTGAGACAAAATTCACTAAACTAAGAGCTGAAATGAAATGTTTTCCTGTTATGTCTGTTTTTCCTTTTTTATTTTATTTATTTTGCATATATTGAAAACTGAGTGTAGCTGTCTACTTTTATTCTCCTAATGAAAAAGGGTTTTGATTTACTTGCAAAAATTTCAAGCAGAAGTGCTTGGTAAAACTTTCAGTCATATTCTGCTGACAAAAGAGTACTCTATCTGACAGATAAAGAAAAGGAGTGGTTATTTATGCCTTTTTCACTCCCCAAACAGACTAACTTCATACCATACTCCAGAATATGAATCTGTCAACAGCATAACTTGTCTTCCAAGCTCTATGCTGGTTTCAAAGCCTTCAGGATATAGAATCATAGAATAATACACTACAGTCTAAACCAAGGATGTCTAAAAATAACTCTGTAAATCTAAGCTTATGGATAGCTCTTTTCGTTTGGAATAACTGCATGCTTTACAGTGAGTCTCATCTGCAAGTGAGACGGGATTTTCTCAGAGGAGCAGTAGTTATGTCCATCACATATTTTGCACCCTTCCAGAGCAGATTGTAATCCCAATGTCATGACTATTCTATTCTCCACATTTATCTTTCTCAAAACCATTTCCAGTAACTGACAACAGCACTGAAGCAACCAAAATAAAGTAACGTTGCTCTTAATTATTTTTATTCCCTAAAAAGTAAAGAATAGTATCCAGTAGCAATTATGGAATCAAAGAGAGTGTGTAGGAAAGAGTTTAAAAGAGGTAATCCAAATTACCTAAATTTGAGGCAAAATTCTACCTTCCTACTCACTGTATATAATAACTGCTTGCCTCACCTGTCTACAAACTTCTAGGATTCTGTGATCAAAATTGGCAAACTAATCTGGTATTCCCCTCTTCTTACAATCAGAAAACTTCATACAATTTTTTAGTGCTGCAATTTAAACCCACAGTACTGGTTCTATCCTTGGTGTGAACAAGAAAAAAAGAAAATTAAAAACAGCCAGCACCAAACATTTCTTTCCCTTTTTCAGTTAGCTGCTGATATAGTTGAAAACTACTCTTAAGTCTTCCCCCAACTTTTTTATTTGCACTTGAAAAGAATAAAAGACCTTGCTAGGTATTTATCTTCAAATGCCTGAGATGTCACTGGCTTCTGGACCTTCTCCAGAAGTGCCCTGTTTTTCAGGAATACATGTAGAACTAAGCTCCGGCTGAAGTCACATTTTATTTGAAGTGCAAAGGGTTCCATCACGTCTCCCATACAGTACACCTGCTTATTATTACCAGTGTGATGTTAGCCCTTTTGTAATGTATGTCACTGTCACCTTAAGTTTAGTGTATGATCCACTGTAGCTTCAAGAGCTTCTTCTGTAACCAGTTTATTTCCTGATGTATTTGTACCTCACTTTTGTTTATTTCTTACAGTGCCATGTTTTGCACACAACCTTGCTGAATTGTGTCCCATTTATTGCATGCCATTATTCAGTTTCTCAATGTCTTTCTTGACATCAAGAATATATTCAATTTATCAAAGTAATTTTGAGTTCTAACCCTGCTGTATACTGTATTTGCAATTCAAGGTTGTATTTACATTGTTTTCTTTCTTAAGAGTAAAGTACTGAAGAAGCAACCAAAGTTTAGCCTCTTTCTGTTAAGTTTATATATTTGTTATTAAGGAGAATTTGAGGTAGAACTTATAACTAAGATTATTCTTCATTACAACTAAAGGGAAATTAAGAGGCAAGGGAGAAAGAAACTTGTGAGGGAATAAAAAGAGTCTCTTCTGGTTTGCAAGGCTGCTGAATACATTATTGGATCCCTTAAATTAGAAGGTTAAATCAGTACCCAAGGTGGCCACTCTTGCTTATACTTACTTCATCTTTATTGTGCCTAAAGACTAAAATTAAATTAAACATACCCAGCTTTGCATTCTTTGTGTCCTGATGTATTTCTTTCCCAAAGATGCCCTTTCCTCCTTCTGTTATTACCCTGGAGACTTTCAACAGGTCTGTCTCCCACCAGATTCCAGATCTCTGAGTGAACATGTGCATCCTGCATCATACAAGGCAAAATACTTTACACATATCTACAACTGATTCAGTCATTTCCTTCTTGTCCCTCTTATGACCCTATTATGAATACCTCCTCCCCCCTTCAGGAAACCCAAGTCCTCTAAGCTGCACCATCTGTATTGCCATATATTTATCTTCAGGATGTGTCTGTCCTTGCTCAGGCTTTTACCCTCTCCGATGGGATTGATAAGAACACCAGCTGAGGGGTCGAGTCTCTCATCATCACTTCAGGAGCCTTGCTGTTTCTTAAGGTTTTCTCTAGCTTGTTCCTAGAGTGGTAGCATTAGCTCCCAAGCGGATGAGCCACATGGAAGAGGCGTCAGATGGCTGAATGAGCCTTGGCAAACTTGTGCAACAGCTCTGGTTTGGGCAGAATCTCTCCATAAGCATTAGGTCATACACACAAATGAATGTTTCTGTTACTGAGAGAAGTGAGTCACCAACCACTACCACCTTTCATTTTCTTTTGTGAGCAGGGGTCATGAACCACTTAGCTGTCAGAGCATGTGGTTTTTCTTCCTTCAGCACTGCAGTTGGTTTTCCACTCATCGCCAAGCCAGTTTACTACTTTTTTTAAAGCTTGATAAATTGCCAGCTGAGGCTGAAGCTCCATCTGCCAGCAATAGTAGATCACAGCCAGCTTTCTCTCTGTGGAGAAATGTGTTCCTTTTCTTTCACTGGAGCTTCTGCAGACCTCAGCTTCTTTGTTCTTGGAGTCTCCACATCTAGTATGTCTATGAAGTCTTTGCGTTCCCTCATGCTTCTCAGCTCACCCTCCCTTCCTGTAATTCTTCTGTTTGATTTCTAGGAAATTATATTTCCTGACTCTCTGGATTCTGCTATAAACCACATTCACTGAAAATACAGACTGTGATCCAAATAAGAGCATCTACAGTTGGGATCCTAGTCTGGACATAACTCCCCTGAGGGCAAGTAGAGGAAGAGCTGGCTGCTGAGTCAGTTTTAGCAAGGAGAAATTACTCATGCTCATTACCCTCTTTTCCATAGCCCGTTAGACTCCCTGAATCCTGGTTTATTCCAATTTCTTTATGAAGTATTCTCTTGTTGCCATCTGTTGCTGGTTAAGTGATACCAACCTTTCTACAGGAAAGGGGATTTCTAAATAAGTCCTTGATTTAATACTTCAAAGCTGAAACTGAATTTTAAATCAAAATGTGATGCCCTGTCAGCTGATAACCTGAAAAGGTTTTTAGTCACATTTTACTAATCTGCAGTTCTCAAGTAGTAGTTAACCCTCACAAAGGCTGCCTATGAGCCCCCACAGTTAAGATAAGATGAACAGTGTGGACTAAACCTCTGTGCTTAAGCACAACGGGCTGACCAGGTCCTGGCTCATTTCTGAGAAGGACTTCTCCATCAAGCTCATCAACAGCCCTTCTTGCATGTCTCCAGGGCTGCACCTAAACTCCCTGCCTGTTCTGTAACTCCTAGGTTGGCACCTTTTAAGAGGCAAATAAAGAAAAACAAGATTAATATTTTCTGGCAGGAGATGTGAAGAGGAATATAAAGGAAAGAGGCAGTTGATTCTGACTTAAGCTATTGGATTAGTGGTACCAGGATTTTTTAATACTGATGTTGGTAGTCTTCAGAACAGGCTGATTGTTAGTCAACTACTATTACAATCATATTTTAAAATAAAAGTCCTTTCAAAGAGATACCTCTGAGCCAGATGTTACTTATTTTTTTGCTAGAAAAAAAAAATTAGACTTATTCTAGAAAATCTTCTGAGAGTTACTGCTAAAGAGCGTGGCATAAGGCTAGGGCTACTATTATTTCAGTTGGAAACCTCAGCCAAGTACTTTGAAAGGTTCTTACAATCTCAAATTCTTAAAAATCCACCCAGGTCTTTCATCCATCATCTAAATGCTGGAGATGTGATGACAGAGGAAGGTGTGGAGAGACTGTAAGAAAAAGTATGAAAATGAAAAAGCTTATTTTTCCATCTTTCTGTGTGGCTATTTCTCTACATGAAAGCAGAGTTATGTCTATGGTACCATAGATTTTCCAGAACAAGATGCAGTACACAGTCTCCTGCTTTTTCCTGCTGTCATATTTTTCTTCTTGATGAGCACTAGTATATTTTCATCTGCTTAAGTCTGACAGAGGTTTTTAACTGCTTTGGTTACCACAAAGCTATCAGTGGTCTCAATATACATTTGGGCAAAGGACCAGAATAACTGTTGCTAAATGTTATTCATCACAGGCAGCAGGCAGAAAAAAACCCCAATATGCTATTTTAATTCCAGAAAAAAATAGTTACCATTTCATTATATTTTTAACTTTAAAGTATTGCTACATCCTCAAGCTAGTTCCTCTCATTCCTCCTTTTATCTTTTATGTTTGTACTCTAAATGCAATTTCTGATACAATCTCACTTTTCTTGCACTTGTCCTATCGGATTCCTAATTTTCAAATCAGGAGGAGAAAGGGAACAGGAGTTTTCTTGGATTTTCCCAAATCTGGTAAAACAGCACATTATTTCAGCTTTTAAAAGAAACTGCTGTATCTGCTGTCTGTCTTATTTCAGCGACTATTTTTTATTTTTTCTCTTAAACTTATTCCAAATATTTACTATGTTTTTAATGTAATATGATCTGTCCTCTTCGTGTTATTGACACTCTTCAGGTTCTCTGAAACTCTCCACAGTCCTAACAAAATGCTGGGTTTAGTACAGATGCACTGTCCTGTTTCGGAATTTTACTCTTTTGTCCTCTTCTGGTTTCCCTTCAGTCACTTTGACCCTTAATTTGTAATTTCCTTTATCAAGTCCTTTTTTTCCCCCACTTTTCCTGTCATCTGGTTATATACAGTTTTCACCTCCACCTTTCCTTGTTTTACTTTCTGTTCCTAAGTGACCAAGTCTGTTCTCCCACATTTCCAGGGCCAATGACTCAAAACTGATTTTTTAGTTCCTGCAGATTCAGATTCCTGCTTATTCAGCCTCAATTGAGTGCTTATATAAATGGAAACTCCTCCTCCTTACCATTACCTTCAGCACAATGAGACTAAAACGTTTTATCCTCCTCCTCAATCAAACTCATTTTTCTAGGGACAGATCTAATTAATACACTTCCTACTCACACAGAGTTGCGGTGGTTTGTTTAACTGGCCAGGAGAGGATCGAGAAGGGAAGAGCCAGTGTGAGGCATCTGCTCCGGGAGGGTGTGTTTTATAAGTTTTGCCAGCATATCTGCTCCCTTTGGGGCTTGGTGGGGGATTAGATACTCAGGCTTTTCCCAAACTCCAGCACTTCATCCAGTATAGCATTTCCTTTCAGTTCTCTCACCAATGAATTTCATCACCTTTGTTTTCATTAGCTGCAATGTACTTTTTTCAGCATCTTTTCCTTTCCTCCCATCTCCTGATCCCTTAACTCCATCAGACGGACTACCCCGTTGAGGAGGAATACCTGCCTCTGCTGTGTACAGAGGTGATCTGCAGCAGCACTTCTGTACACAGAAGTAAATCAGGGCCAACATCTCCCCATGACCTTCAGATAATGTAGAGGTGGTCTGCATGTTGCAGCTGGGGTTTTGGACCTGTTAGTCCACTATATAGTTATATATATATTACTGAGAGTTTATTGAAAATGCTGTAGCTAAGTGCCATGCATCCCTAAATTCGAAGGAGCAATGTTACCTGCTCTTTCTTACACTTCAGTCTCCTGCACATTTAAAATTGATTGATGACCTTCATGAAGGGTGTTAGAGAGACTTATGCAATGCTATTCCAGTTGCCATGATGTAATATCAATAGTTGAAGCAACAGCTTTCCAGGTGCTTTTGATATGTAAAATGTGCAGTGTTTCAACATTCTTTCTCTTGGAAATTCACAAAAAACATAAAGATATGTAATCTACAGCTGATGCCCGCATGACTCTTTAGCTTAAAAATTGTTTGAACCACATATGAGGGATACAAATCCAGGCCAACTGCATTTTGCCATTGTTCTAAATGGAACCAAATTCTCAGCCCATTTGGGTTTTAACTTTTTGTTAGACTCTAACATTCATCACAAAGTTAATCTTGAATATATTTGACATGCACCGAGTTTCTGTTTCAAGGACAAGAGTGATTCAACTTTGAAGAGCACACAAGTAAAACTGAAGACTGGATTTCCATCTGGTGGGTATGCTTTTATTCATTTTGGAATTTTGAATAATTATAATAAAATACACTGTACATTTGATGACAGAATAACAGAAAAACATATAAGGAAGCAGACATCTACATATCTGGAAAAAAAATAAAATAAGTCAAAACAGAAGAATTACTAACAAATGTTTTTTTTTTAATTTGCTCGTAAGACCAACAGCATCCTGGCCTGTATCAGCAATAGTGTGGCCAGCAGGGCCAGGGCAGTGATCGTCCCCCTGTACTCAGCACTGGTGAAGCTGCACCCTGAACAATGTGTTAGTTCTGGGCCCCTCACTACAAGAGGTGGTGATATTGAGGAGTTGGAGTGGGTCCAGAGAAGGGCAATGAAGCTGGTGAAGGATATGGAGAATAAATCTTATGAGGAATGGCTGAGGTAACTGGGGTTGTTAAGCCTGGAGAATAGAAGGCTCAGGGGGGACCTTATTGCTTTCTACAACTACCTGAAAGGATGTTGTGGCAAAGTGGGGGTCATTCTCTTCTCCCAAGTAAAAAGTGATAGGACAAGAGGAAATGGCCTCAAGTGGTGCTGGGGAGGCTTAGACTGGATATTTCCTATTTAAATGATTTTATGATTCTATTCTATGATTCTATCAAATATTGACATAAATAGCAAAAGGGGAGAGGAGTGAAATCTAAAGAAGAGAAACCTGAAGAAAGGCAAAATAACAGGCTTCAGATATGTAGAGAGCTGGTGCAGAGATGAAAGGGAAAATCTGTTTTCACATCCAGTAAGGATATACTGAAAAACAAGAGAATTGAAGAAAAACAGGAGTCATTCATGTGAGACACTGGGAAAGCTTACTAAAATAAAGTTAGTGAACCAGTGGAAGATGTTACTTGCAGGTTAGGAGGTGTATGTACGGTATATAGCTGTAATTAATAGGTATAGTCAGGGTATAATTAGAACTGCTGTATGATGAGTAGGTTTTTGAGGTCTTTTCTAATCCTATTTTTCTATGGTTCTATTTTTTTAAAGGAAGCAGGACTTTGGTGTTTGGCCATGATTCACTCACTATTGGAATAATTTTGGAAAAGCCCTGTGCTAAATTCTATCTTTAAATGTTTTTTTTTTATTATTTGTCTACATAAGAATGTACTACTATATTAACCATCTATGTGCTCAGTTTGAGTTCCTCTCTTCATGGAACTATCCGGAATCAAAAACACTCACAAGAGTAAAATTTGAAGCCCCTGCCTCCTCTGAGGTGTCTAGCTCATGTCATTCGTGGGACTGTTTGCAGGCCATAAGGGCATGCGCCCAGCTGATTTTCCAAGTTGGCGCATTAAAGTGAGCCATATCAGCAAGGCATGTGCCACAAGAGACACGCTGCAGAGGGAACGTGCAACATGTACAGACAGGGTGCCAATGGCATTAAAGAACACACGGTGCTGTTCACAGGTTTTGCAGGCAGTGTGGATTTTTGCAGCAGTGTGCTGCCACGCATTATGCCCAGGTGCTGGGGTCTGGCTTGCCGGAGCCCACCCGGGGGGGAGCCTGAAAGTGCTGCTGCAAGTAGCAGTGCTGCCACAGGATGGAGCGATCTGCCCGAAACTGCGAAACTTGGCTGATACATTTCACACTGTAAATTTAAAACAGAAATCTGAATACGGCAAAAACATAAGCTGTTTCTGGATGTGTCTCAACAAGACATGGCTTCTTGCAGAGAGCAGGTGGGAAAGAGGGAAGAATTCAGCATAAAAAAACCCCAAAATATGCTGCAGCAGTGGTACGTGAGGGCAAGTTGTTGTAAAGCCTACTGAGATCTGCTGAGTGCCTGTTATGCTCATCAATACTGCTGAACTGAGGTGTTGCAAAAGGAAACTCTTTCCAAGGCTCTCTAAGTTATTATTTCACACAGAGCAACACCTAAATTCTACTTCTTAAACTCAGTATTTTCCACTCTATTTTCAAAGTGGGGTCCACCTATTTGCAAATAAAAAGAATCTAGAACAAAAATATAGAAACAAAAGGTCTTGTCCCAACACAAAGTATTTGAAGTGGAAAACAGAGCTGAACTACCAAATCCTGTTTGTGAATTGCCTTACTCAGGTCTCTTTAGACTGCAGCTTGTGCTGTGCACCATCCTATATGTGGTGAGAGTCAACATTATTTCAGGTAGATATTCCAACAGTAGCTGGGAGAAGCTATGGGGAATTCACACTGGGAACAGGATCCAAGCTAGAAAGGGAGATAAACAGGACACATTTAGTTGTCCTGTCCTCAGGAGGAGTGGGAACTGCTCTCTTAATGTGGAGGAAAGCCTGTGATTTCAGGAAAAAACTTACATAGACAGATAGCATGATCAGCTAAAAAGTTTTTGGAGGTATTGGGGAGGAAATCATCAGGAACCTTTATGGCAGAAAAATATAACACTTGCATATTGATCTTAAAAGACATATTTGGATGTTAACTGTCACATTCTTTTAAAAGGCTAATTTATACTTTCAGGTTATAAAGATGATTCTGTGATAGCAGAACTTGATAATTTTAATTTTCTGAAAACCTCAAAGACTACTTTTAATGCTTTTTGCAGAATTAGCTAGATATTATTATTTATCTCACCACTGACAATGAAAAACTAACCAAATTCTTTTATTGAAAGACGTTTTCTAACCAACTTTACTGTCAAATTTTGTGACTTCCCATTTTCTCATGATTTAGCATCAAATGCTTGAATCACAGAATCAGCTAGATTGGAAAAGACCTTTAAGATCATCAAGTCCAACCATTACCCAAGGACTGCCAAGACCACCACTAAACCATGTCACTAAGGGCCTCATCTACATGTTTTTTGAACACTTCCAGGGATGGTGATTCCACCATTTCCCTGGGTAGCCTGTTCTAAGGCGGAACACCCTCTTTGTAAAGAAATGTTTCCTGATATTCAATCTAAACCTCTCCTGAAGCAGCTTGAAGCCATTGCCTCTCGTTTTATTGCTTGTTACTTGGGAAAAGAGACTAGCTCCCACCTTAATCCATCCTCCTTTCAGGTAGTTGTAGAGGGTGATAAGGTCCCCCCCTGAGCCTTCTCTTCTCCAGACTAAACAACCCCAGTTCCCTCAGCCTCTCCTCATAAGATTTATTCTCCAGATCCTTCACCAGCTTCATTGCCCTTCTCTGGACCCACTCCAGCACCTCAATGTCTTTCTTGTGGGGAGGGGCCCAAAACTGAACACAGTACTTGAGGTGCAATATCACCAGTGCTGAGTCCAGGGAGATGATTACTGTCTTGGCCTGCTGGCTGCACTATTTCTGATTTAAAGACTAAGTACCACCCAATGACAATAATCTCCTATATGGAAAACAATATTTGCAAAGATTGTAAGTCATGGGAATCGTTTTTATTAGCTTCATATTTTATCAAAGCATTTTTGTAAAGAGAAATATATTAAATCCACCCCAAGTTTTGACGATTAAATATCATCTGTCTGTGTGGCTGTGTATTAAATTGGTTTTAGAATTTCAGAAATGTCTGACTTCCAGGAGATGGTGCTGTAGCACTTCAGCTGCCTGCTGCCTTCCTACTAGGATGTATGTTCAGGCTTCCGACTCCGGTACAAACTTTCTTTTTCACTGTGATTCCTCAGAAATGCAGGAGCCTCCCATGAAATCTTTGAATTTTTCTGAAGCCAGAAAAAGTTAAAATCAAAAGGGAGCACAAAACCTGCCTTTCCATTAATTAATGTGAGGGTCAACAATGGTGAGTATCAAGTAATAAGATGTAAGATCAAGCTGCTTATTTTGGAGCTTGCTCAAACCAGATTTGAATTCAGTTCTGCTGTTTTGGTTGAGCTGCTTCTGAAGGTTCCGGTCTGTATTTGAAGTTTTTGCCAGAGCTGGTCACAGATCAGCAATATTTAAATCCAGATTTTCATTCTCTTCTGGTTTTGCTACTAGAGTATCATCAGTTGTTAATTTAAAGAGTCAGCTCTGAAGGCATGTTAGTCTTCTCCCACCAGTGCCTGTTCCAGCAGCTCCCATGGAGTGGAGCTGCTGCTTGCTTCACAAAAATAGAGGGGAGAAAAACCCTAACAAACCAACCAAAACACCAGAAAGATTAAAAAGTTGATTGGAATAACACTTTTAAAAACGCTAGCCTTGGTCTCTCTCCCCTCAGATCTGCCAATGACTTGAACAGGCTGATGTGTATCAAACGGGGTGCAGAGGTCTCCAAGTGATCTGGGAGGGAGGATATGGGTGGAGGTGGGAGATTCATGTGGGGCTGAGGCCGGGAATGCCCAGCTTTCCCCTCTGCATCTCCAGGAGATAGCCTTGATTTACGGCCTTGCAAACCCAGGCATTACAGCCTGCAGTAAAGCTAGTCTGGGTCTGACAGCTAATTCTATAGCTGTGGCAATGCAGGTGTGGAAAGTCTCTCTGTATTGGAAAGGCTTAGTATCTTTTTGAAGCATGCTGCCCTAACTTTTGTCTTGTAAGTGTCGTGAATCCTGGACACAATCCAGTATTTACATTTCTGTTTGCTTTATGTAGGTGATTTGGAGCTGTGCTTTGGGAGTTTTCTCTTTTCTTCTTGTCTTTTTTTTTTTTGTCTTTTTTTTTTTTAAAAAAAATGTAGTGTTTCTGAAATATTGTAGTATAAATGAAATACATTCACAGGTCTGGAAATCAGTACTTCCAGATTCCAATACTGGCACTGACTACAGCTAAAAAGGAAACAGTATTGTCCACGTAAAACACTGGAAAGATATGAAAAATGCTGGGCCTCAAAAAAATCATAATTAAAAATCAAACATTTATTCACGTTTTTTATGGAAAAAATGAGAAAACTATTCTCTGATAAATATGCACTTTGAAAAGAAAACAAGAGGCTCTCTTCCTTTTTGTGGGAGGCTTTCAATGTATTTTTTTTTTACTGAGTTTAGCAGTGACTTTGACAGGTTCTGCTTGACCTTGAGCAAACCCTTCATCTGCTAGTTACCTAAGTGACTCCCACCTGTGTTAGAAAAGTGCCTATAGAAAGATAATGAAACTTATCTCAAGTGTTTTTCTGCAAACATGTTTAGTGGAAAGAGGATAGCTTTATCCCCTACAGCTACGTTTGCAATGTTTATCCTTCTGCTTCCTTTCATGTCTCTTCTAATGCAGAAGTGCCTTGAATTTCATGTTTTTCCTCCTTTTGCAAAGGCAATACTTGGTAGAATGTGCAATCAGGAGGCATCAGAACGTTTTTCTGCAATATAGCAATGAATGTTTTGGAAGTCATGTTTCCTTTCCTACAGACCATCCAGAACATCTATCAGAGGCTGGTTGGTAGGCGATTAGATGTGTCTATCAGTCAATCTCATGAATTCTCACCGAAAGACATGTTGCCTGAGAACGAATACCACCTAGTATGCTGGTGCTTTCTAGAGTGTTTGTAAAAGCTGTAAAATGACAGTGAAAAAGCTGGGTGTGTGCATGTCAATGCATGTACACAGCTATTTATGTAAGTATTTTATAGGGTGTGACTGATCACTACTGTAAATCTCTTCCTAACCTTGCTGAAAGGAAGGTCAGTTCATTTCAGAGATAACCACTGGACTCACAGACAAACAAAATAATGCAAGATATCTCCAAAAGTCTGGGGCAGAGAAAGGGCTTGGACCAGCACTTCCCACTATTTTGCTGATGCTGGCACTTGTGTGGTCTCATCTTAAAAGCAGGCAAGACTGTAGAACAAACTGTAGAAGAATGAGTTAAGCATAGAAAGGTACAACCGACAACTGAACAAGCGACTTTAAGGTAGATTATATGTACTTGCTTGTTCAATTCTTTTGAGAAGATATCTGATTTTTGAGACAAAGAAAATCCAGAAGATCTAGTCTACCCGGCTTTCTGTAAAGCCTCTGTTTCAATGGAAATATGTGGTACCAGAATACAGATGTGAAATTTTTCATTAGACTGAGAAAATTGGGTTGACAGTAATTACAAGAGATTTATATATGTAATAGTGAAAATCAGTTGTACTATGTGCCTGGAAATATATTAAATCTATTATTCTTGAAGAACTTGGGCTTTTTAAGAGGTTAAAAAGATATTTTTAGTACACATAAACATCTCACAAAGTTCTTTTTTAACTTTTTTTTTTTAATATATATATAATTTCTTCTTTATCATTGATAATTCTTCAGGCTATACTTGTGACTGAAAGTTACAAGTCATTCTGGGGCTTTCCTCACCTGACCTTGCATTTTTGTAAACTTATTGCAACATGGAGAACTATGGAAACTGACATAAAAGTACAAACTGTATTCTCCACTTTAGCCAATGGCATGGAGACAGGAGACATTTTGTTGTAACCATCATTAAGAAATTAATATTTTTGTCACTGGCTGTACAGAATCCAGGCTTAATCAAAACTTTATATAAATGCTTCCTTGTCACAAAGAAAAACTTTTTCATAGTCACACCCCTTCAAAAATTTGGCCTGGGTGGCTACATTTTGGCTGAGGTTTTGATGTGCTAGGTAATGGGAAAACAATAAAGCTGTATGTGCTGTAGCTGTTAAATGGTTTAACCAGGAGATTAATCTTGCAGATTACAAAAATTGAAGAACAAAGGAGAAACTGTCATTGAATATGAGTTTGTGAAATTTGTCATTTTTAGTTCAGCAGAGACAACATGTTTTAGCAGAGCTACTATCCATATTGAAATGTAATTGTCATAGCCATAATAAGCTCTCTTCCCAGCATGGATACTGAATGGTAGAGAAAAGTGACAATTTATCTCCTTTCTCATATAGCTATATCAACACAAGTAAGTCTATCTCTTCCACCTGTCAACAGAGGTAAATTTGTTCCAAGCTGTATTCATACATCGTGCTTAAGTAGAAAGAACACTGATTCTTCACTGATCTTTCCACTTTGGCTCAGCTTCACTGAAAGCTCACTTGCCCCAACAGCAATAGGATGGAGAGAGAAGACTACTCCAGTCTCCATTACATGGAGAAAAAAATGAGTAGCTTTTTCAAAGTATACTTCTTTTTAGTTATTCCTTTGTGTTGGTGAGTTAGAGGAATTACCTACTAGCCTGTGGAGTTACACATGTAATTTCCAGGGCCGAAAGTGGTGCAGCAGTCTGCCTTGCTGCTAGGAACTGTGGTACCTCTAGTAGCTGCTAGGAACTGCTGTACACTTACAGATATATCTGCTCTAGGTAGTATCTTTGTACTGCTCTGATCTGCACAATATACACACAGTAGCTATTCAGAGCTGCTTTCATTGTGGAATTCAGCTGGAGCTGAGGAAATCGAACCCTTGGAAGGCTTGGCGTTGGTTATTTCTTTTGAAATAATATCAGTGTTAAACTTATCAAACCAAGAAAATCCTGAAACTTTTTAAAGTTAAGTAAAACATGTACTCAGGACTGAGTTCCATGTACAAATACTTCATTTCCTGGTTTTCACAGTCAGCAGCATCTTCTCTGAAACGTTTAACTGAGCCAAAAAATGAAATGTTAAATATGATATCCTTGGTGCTAGCTAGCACCACAGTTGACTTCATACAAAATAAGCAGCAATGTGCTCAGGATCTGAGAGCTGTGGTATGCAATCCAGAAAATGCCATTCTCCAGTAATGACCCTTAGATACTTCAATCTTTAGCTTCTTGAATGATAAATGATTTTGTTTTTTTTTTTCCACCCTGCTCTCCTCCAAAAGAAAATGTTGAAGGCAAATTCACAAAAGGCAGACCCTGGTGTCCTGATGAAAAGCAGGTTTCAGAGTTTTGGGGAATCATTTTCTTTTCTGTCATAATTTCAGAGCATTCTGTTTGATTCTCAGGTAGCAGCACACAGGTAGTGTAATAGGACATGAAAATGGTTAACAATTTATCCTTATGTTGCTGTTTGAAGTCTCTTTATATTGCTAGTCTTGGTAAGCAAGCTCTAGGGTGAAGGAGAATGTTGTCCATTATGCCAGGGAAATTACAGCAACGCCACAAGCATGAAAATACATGGGTTCCCTATGTCACTCTGCTGATTCATTCTTCAACAAGCTACTTATCCCGTGTGCATTTCTTTAACTTTACATGAACACTCCAGTGCTGAAAACAGGTTGTTCGTAACATTCACATTTTTGTGTTCACCCATCCCAGCAGCTAAGCGATGTGCAGTTATTCCCTCATTTATCCTTTTTATTTTGGCCAGAAAAGCTACCCTGACTTGAGAAATATCTTGCTAAAGATTTGTCAAGACTGTAATGTTCCTGGAAAAACACTAATTTTCTACAAAATGACATTTCCAAGAATAAATACTTTGGTGAAATATTCTTGACCAGCTTGTCTAAGTATCTGAGACGCTATACTGGTAACTCCTTCTCATCTTTATTAAAAGTGAGGCAAGACCTCGACTGTTCATCTAGAAAACAGCAACTGGAAGGGAATATGACAAGATGTATAAAACCATGGATTGTTTGAGTAAATCATATAAGGTAGATTAATTATTATATCTCAGAATGTAAGAAATTGAAAACAGTCAATGGTAGGAAGAGAGACTGTATATTTTAACTAAACCAACTGATATAGTTGGAAAATTGTCACGGTTGTATCTGTGGACCATGGTAAGACAAAGTACAATGAGGGAAAATAGTGAAATTAGCTGGCAACAGATTAAAAATAAGTAAGCAAAGAAAAATATGAAAAAAAAGTTTTGAATCAAAACAAAATGAAGTTGTATATTTCATTCAAAAAGATGCAGAACCTCTGGATTACCAGAAACTAGAAGTGCATAACAGGGAAAGGAGCACTTTACATGTGACCTACTCTTACTAAGTATACATTGCTTGCTCACTGTAAGAGTCAAGTTACTGAGCTGGATGAACCTTTGATCTGATTCAATACAAGGAGGGCCAAAAGCATGTAGATAGACTTCCCTTGAGAGGAAAGGTGTTGGTTTCCTACAGGACAATAAGGAGTAGGGTGGAGATGTGTTTTTTCAATATAGTTTTAATAGCAATGTCACTACTTTTAGCATATCTATATGACTTTGCTACTTAGTACTAGAAATGATAGCAGCAGATCGAGTCCCTCATGAAATACAGCACTTCTGCACTAGTGTAACTTACCATCTTCAGTACTGAAGAAAGATTATGGCAGCTGCTATTCTTACTGCTGTTCTTGCCTGTTCGGTATGGTACCCTTCCTCTCCACTGGTGACCGGGTCACAGATAGAGAGTGATGACACTGCTGAAGCCTTGATTGCCATAAGACAATCAGTTCATTCGGGCTATA
Organism: Nestor notabilis; assembly: GCF_000696875.1. Lineage (NCBI taxonomy): Eukaryota > Metazoa > Chordata > Aves > Psittaciformes > Psittacidae > Nestor > Nestor notabilis. Next base: position 7,510 of record NW_009913143.1, on the reverse strand, counting down.
AAATCTCTTGCCTTAAGAGGAAAATTGCCTGGGTTAATCAGCTGAGTTATATCAGTAAATGGCCTCCAATATCTTCAAGGATATCTTAGCAGCTTGCTTTAGTACCATGACAATTCTATCTCTATGGTGACTTGCTCCCTCTAAAAACAGAAGTTTTAGCTTATGGTCCCCATTTATGCAGCAATCATCCCACCTTTTCACATTTACTGTTCATGCTATGGGTTAAATACTTGTTCCATTCAGCCGTGAAGAGCTGCCATTCACTCTGGATGTGTCAGAAACTGCTTCTATCTGGAAAATTGTTTTGATGGTAGCTTTTTTGTTTCTACAACAGAATGAAATAATTGAAGTGCATCAGTGATGGAGTTATGTTTATGCCTTTTCACCTTGCTGTGAAATTTTGAAGCAAGTGCAATGGTCTGGCTTCTTGTTAAGTGTAAAACTTTTCATATGCCTTTGGGGGACGACTGAGCATGTGAGCAGTTGCATTCTGGGATCTGCAGCACTCAGGTGTCCTGCTTTCATTTGCACAGAGGTTATGCTCACTGGCTGTTTTGCCAAGGGCTGTTGTTTTGCTTTTCCAAATGTATTCTGGGCAATTCTATAAACTGTATTCAAGTACATGGATTATGTGGTAAATACCCCTGTCTGGTACATAAAGTCTAAACCCAAGAAAGGTCAGAAAATATGGTATGAGAATGCATAAGCCTTTTTCATTACACACAGAAAAAAACATCTGTTTTTCCTTATTTCAGTTTTACTTTAACAGATATTGGTCAGTTAATGATTAGACAGTAATTTACCATTATTAAGCAGGTGAGCCACCACAGCACAGAAAGGAATGTTTTGGAGCCAATGGAAAATGATGCTGTACCATGAAAAATGCAGTGCACACACTGCTCAAGAGCTGCAGAAAGGCAGGCTCAGAAATGCCACAATACTGATAAGCTAATGTGGAGACATTTGCAACTCAAATGCCTCTGAAATTAACTCAAGTCCAAAAGTGCTTCGCGGAAAGTGATACTGAGGGACTAATAGACCACATTTTGGCCCTTAGAGCATCCCATCTGGCAGCACAAAAAAGTCCAGAGAAAAAGTCACAGCATTTGAGCTGACACTTCAAAAACCAAACAAACAGAAGTATGTTGTGTTTGTGGACAGATGCGTGTTGCTCTGCTTGAGAAGAAAGAGACCACGGAGCAGAAAACTCTGAATTTTTGATCATATTTTAGATTTCATTCATATCTTGAGATTAGAAGTGGATGTTAGAAGTGTATTTCTTGCCCAGCAACTGTTCTTGTTGAAAACAAAATCAAATTTCCCAGCTAGCAAGGAAGGTTTTCTGTATCTATGTGGTTTACAAACCTATACAACTACATTGGGTTACCAGTGGTACTTTACTGATATCAAAGAACATATTTTACATAAGTGCTTAAAAAACCAGACTCTTCCAGCTGTTACTTCCTCCAAAACAAACTTGCTTTTTCTTTAATATATTGTGAGGAGGACAGGTTGGAGAGTGTAATCACCTTATGAATTATTTGTCTTCTGTCTAGATATGGGTAGCCCAGGCTGGGCCGGTTTTAAACCCCTTATGTTCTGCATGTTATTGCACTGGATAGACCTCACTGTGATAAAGTGTTAATGGAATGAACAAGGTCAATGAATTCTGTGGGAGTAGGCAAAGATCAAAGAAGGACTTCACTCCAGGCTCCTCTAGGGTAGTGCATACTCTCACTTCCTACACGATGACATGTTAGTACCTGGGAAGGTCACAGTTTGGACTTTTGTCCCAAATTCCCTTCAGTCTCTATGTATACAAGCCCCTGCTGTCAAGTATTGCTTAACTAATCAGTTTATATATGGCCATGATTAATTTCTTGTGGGATTACATTCATAGAAGAACTCTCCAAAAAAGAGCACAAAGTCAATGAGGAGAACCAGTGAGTACAGAAGAGAAAATTTTTGTTTGGGAAAAAAAAAACCCAACAACCAAACAATCAGATTATCTTCTTAAAATCTGAGAGTTCCTCAGTCTAGATTTCATTATTTCCGTTACCTTGGCTTTCTGTAAATACATTAGCCTTGCTAAAGAATTCAAACTCCTGTTGGCATTGATAGGATCTAACAAGTTAGAGATGGAAGAAGCCTATCAGATAATGCAGCCATCTCCCCCCTAGTGCAAGACAAGTCATTGAATTACTTATGCTCATTGAAGAAAAAAGTCCTAAAGGGTTGAACCTGCCCTTTCAATGGAAATTCACATCAAATAAAATCAGTGACTGTCAGTGTAATATTTTTAAGATATAAGATTGGTGACTGATTTTCCAAGAGAAATTCATAGTAAAACCATAAATAATACAGATTGATATTGCACCTGCAATAACAAACAAATAGTATACAGCTGTAATTATAATTCTTATCAGCACTGAATAGTACTAAGCAAAGTCAAATAATATTAAGTTTCTGAAAGGCACAGCAGGGTAGACAAATGTTATATCAATCTTTATTAAAGACATGTTTTAGAACTTTAGCTCTTAGGCTCCTTTTTCTAGTCTTTGTCCAATGTGTGACGTGCTGTTATTTTCCTACAGATTCACTGCAAATAGGCAGCAGATCAAACTAGATAGCTGTAAGTCTTGCCTTTTTGAGACTATGTTCACTGATGAAAGCAAACTGCATCTTTCTAGTTGCTGGGGTGCACTAATGTCCAGATCGAGCTGCTGCTCAAATTATGCACTGGGTTTTTCTGTCTTGTTCTTTGTTTTTACATGGAAACCTTAACACAGTGACTTACAACATGATGCCTTAATGCAGTAGGATACAGCTGAGAGATACACTGCTCAGGAACTTGAAAACACTCCAGTTTTTGTAGCTGCAGTAACGAGTTTCCTTAAATGAACAGTTTGAAACTGGGAGCAAAATACCAAAAGGAAAATAATTTTGAAACAATAAGTGTTCTCCATGCCCTCCTTAGCAAAAATGCCATCATCTTAAACTGTGTATTGGACAGGTCTATTTTGCACACACACCATGAAAAGGGACTATTTCCAAACACCCTACAAGAAATTCCTGCCTCCCCTCTGGAAAGAGTATTTCTATTGCGCCATTGATCCTTGGTGATCCCCTATACCCAGGCCAGTAAAAATAATGTTCATTGCCTTGGAGTCAGGACTTTGCATCCTCACAGGTTAAAGGATGTCTATTGTCCCTTCACAGTGCCTTGACATTTACTACAGACTCCATATCTCATCTCATGCCATTCTTCATTCTTCCTATTTGTTTGTCTTATAGCTGCAGTCAGGATAAGCTGACATGCTTACACAATAATTATTGAATAGCCAGGTCACATAAAATATTCATAAATCATTGCAAAACAGCTCCATAAACCATCACACTGATGTTAAAAAAAATGTATCCTGAAAAATAATTGCCAATTTTTATGTTGTTGTCTCCCTACATAGGCATATTTCCTTCTTTCCTTGCTCTACTGTATATACTTCCCATTTAACAAATTATGTAAAAAAGTTCTCGCAATTCATCTGATGGCTGAGCTGCAGTTATTTATAACTATGGAATATTCTTGGGTGTTTGTTTTAAGTGTGCTGGAGAGCTGCTGGTTTTGTTTTTTTCTGGTAGGCGGCTCATTACTTCATAAATCTGTGACTGAATGGGAATTGTGGCTGGGGAGCAACTGTGCTGCTTCATGCATCATGACCAAGTGTGTGTGGGAGTCAGGAACAGCACCTCTCTGGACCAGCTGCTCCATCCATCTGCAGCTGGGTCTAGGTACAGTGATCTACGGTCAAGATCTGTACTGGGAGTATTTTTATCACTGTTTTATAGCAGCTGGTGTGAATGGCAGTAGAAAAATGAACGATCAACTTCCTAACCATCAGGAACAAACTAAGAAAGAAAAATAAGCATAAAAATTAGCACATTTTTGTTAGCATTGAAGACACTCTTTGAAGTTCAGTTTCTCAGAAGAGCTACTGTAAGCCTACATATTTATTGGTTTGTCACTCAGCTGAAAATTTGCTTTATACCAAAATTTGGCACAAAAATATATTTGAGTGGCAAATGATGTTTGTAATTTCAGATGCTTTTATGTCCTCTTAAAACTGAAAAATAACTGTTTAAAGAGTATTACTTGAAGCTACTCTGGTTTTGTCACTTATAGAGAAAAATTTGGGTAAATGATCAAACTGAGTTATTTTTAAAATCCAGGTAAAGTGAGATTGCTTGTCAAATATTGAATTTATACTTTCAGTCCCTGTGGAATCCAGCCTATGTTAGCAACAGATAAAGTTGTATTAATAAAAGGGCCAAATTCAGCTCGCTATACATTTAGTAGAGCAACTGATTTTTCTTTATTATCCTAGTTTCAGCAAAATACAAGGAGAAATATTTTTGTACAGCACCGTCTGGTTTTTTTTGTTTGTTTTTTTTTTTGGTAGGTTTTTTGGTTTTTTTTTTTTGTTGTGGTTTTTGTTGTTGTTGTTGTAGGGTTTTTTTGTGTTTGTTTTTTTTTTAGTTTTGTTTGGTTTTTTTTTTTAATTTTGGATTTAAATAATCATGAGGGATCTCAGCATGTTTTAGATTATATCTGCAGCTTTCCTGGAGGAGGTTCTGTATGATGTGGCTCTGCAGCTCCTGCCAGAGGAAGTATTGCCATCACATATGAGTCTCCCTTGTAATAGATCCACAACAGCATAGTGCAACATCACACAGAAAGCCAGATTGGCAGCTCTTTTTCAGAGTTCTCTTAAAAATTAGCTCCTTTTATTTAGACTTCTTTACAGAAAACAGAGAGTGGACTAAGGTGTGAAAGGGTCGTGTTTCCACAGGTGATGCCTGTGAAGAGGATTTTTGGTGTCTTCCGGGTAGAATTCCCTTCCAAGGAGGAAGAGAAGAAGCATTTTTATATGTTTCAAAGTCTACCTCCTCTTCAGAAAAGCTCATAAAAATTCCTCAGAAAAATAATGTCTTGAATACAGCAACTTGGACCCAATTCTAAAGATCTATTTGTCAAGAAGGTAATACCTGCAAAACAAAACCTCTTCAGTGTGTGGTGTTTTTCTTGAAATGGCATACACTGAACAAAATGTTTCAGAGCAGTACTGTTGTGCTCAGCCTGTCTTTCAGGAAAGAATTCCCTGCCCATGAACAATAGTCATATAATTGCCAAGTCCTGATGTGTCCATTCTCGGTTGTGCATTGTGGCAAAGGAGAATTAAACTTCTCACAGCACTGGCAATCCCCGCACTGGCAATCCCCACACTGTCACAGTGTGCTTCTTACCACGCTGGATTTAGCACAGGTCATTTCATGGAATGACCTTCTTAAAATATTGACAACATATTACTACTTCTGAACCTCCCACATAGACATGCTTACTCCCTTACTCACTCCTTTGCTCTGGTTTAGAGAAACAAAGAAATATTATGTTGGTTGGTCAAGCATCAGAGACACTATTTTGTTTGCTTAAAAAATAAATTCAAAAGTCCCATTCACTTTTTGGACAGATTTTTTCCTTCATATGACTCCAGAAACATAATGGACACAATTTGATCAGAATCAGGAGTAAAATGGAGATACCAAAGTAAGAAATGTCTTGGGTAAGGCTCCCTGTCAGAATGTGAGTTACTTGAACCTTTTGCAGGACTCTGGTTTGTGTCTGTTTTCAGTTTATAAACTTAGCTGAAATGTTGATGCATTTTAAGAGTATATACATTTTTCTAACATTTATACAATTTGAGTCTGTCCTATTTCTTCAGGAAAAGCTTCATTCAAAGCATAGCTTTCCTTCTCTCTTTCAGGAAACTATCCCACAATTGTTCAAATTGCCTTTATATAATGTAGAAATAAATTATTAGTTACATTTCATATTATTTTGCATTGTCTAATGAAACAATGCTGTTTACCAAAATGGAACAGCATAAAACATTCAGAAAAGATCATTAAAGGTTCTCTGTGTTAATTTTGAATATAGGAAACTAACATAGTATATAGTACCTGGGAAAGATGGTTATTCTGGGAATATTCATAGGTTGGCTTTGAGAATTCATGCCAGTCCGTGAACTGCTCTGGGCAGAGCTGAATCCTTCTGCACCAGCTGAGCTTCCTGCCCTTTCTGTTCAGAGTGTTTTAATCCCTGGATGATGGTGATGTGGCTGCTAAAATTACCAAGAAAGTGCAGGGAAGGTGGGGGGAGAGTCATCCTTTAATCACAGCCCCTCTCAAAGGGGCTTATATCTCAAAATTCAGAACAGTTATTTCAACATAAGAGAAAAGCATCCATGAGATATGAAAGAGTCTAATCTGAAAAAATCAGCTGCTCTTTCATGGCCATGCACAGCTTAGAGCTAAAGAATTAGAAAATGCTACCGTATATTCGATGGGAAAACAGGTCTCTTTAGTGTTTTCCAGTCAGCAGTGACAGTCTGTCTTCCCTGAGCTTGGTGCAGAGGGTCAATTTGAATCCTCTGAAGTGCCAAGAGCTCCATCTGCTCTTCCATCTGAAATGGGAATATTTTTGCTCTTTTTTTTTAATCTTGATTTGGTCTTTCGGTGTTTGTGTTAGAACACACAGCCCAGATGCCAATAATGAGGAAAATATATTAAGTGATAAGGGAGAAAACAGAGAAATTAAAATGAACGAGGTAGGAAAATTGTAAATGGAAAATGGGAGCTGATTGCAATATCCAGCCCAGGTGTGGCTGTGAATTAAAGTGCTTTCCTGAGAGATTCCAACAGATATATCCCATAATCCTACACATCTGGGAAAGTGTTGGTCAAGACAGTCCTGGAAGTTGTGCCAAAAACACCTTAAAGATATTCCACACAAAGATCCAGCTTGCTATATACTCCAGCTGCTGTTTATTAGAGATGCTCATATTTTATGTATGCTAGCACACAGGAATTCTGTTACAGACAAAACTGTATATATAGATTTAAATCCATTGATTGTATATTCCACTTAGGGTTTATTGAAGCATTTTTCTGTATGTAACCACAGAGCTACAGTTTCTTAGTTGAAACAGAAACATATGTATATACCTACACAGACATATACATACAAAGGAATGCTTTAATTTTCCTTAAAACAAATCAAAAAATGTCAGTGCTTCTCCTCATGAAAAAAAAAACCCAAAATACACAGGAATCTTTCACTCCTCTGCTTGTTTTGTTTTCACAGACACCTTGAGCTTTTATAAATGCAGTGAATTCGAAAAGTCACTATTCTTTGACTTGAGAAATTAACCATAATAATTTGCTAATGCATGAACCAATCTTCAGTGCAGAAAAATTATCCATCTCTTTTCACTCTGTATAAGAAGACCATGACCAACGGACATCAGAAAACATGCTCATACTAAACCAAGTTCTTTCAGGAAGGGAGTAGGGGGATAGAAAGTGTTAGCCATGCAGCAACTGATAAGTATTGGCTAGTAGTTCTGAAAATGTTACTTCTCTCTCTCTCTCTTTTTCTTTTTCTTTTTCTTTTTCT
>NW_009913142.1:0-6156 GCF_000696875.1 Nestor notabilis | reverse complement strand
TTCGGGCAGCGATATCTTGCCACAGTGCAGCTGAACCTAGGACACTAACGTATAGTTAGTAATAAGAAAACTGTTTAACTGCTTGTGACAGGTGCACCAGCCCTGGCTGTAGTGGTGCAATGGTGGCCTTGGTTATCTAAGGGTAGCTGCCCCTGTAGCCACCATTACATTCACATAGCAGCTGTTGCTATATGCAGGTATAGACCCAGGCCAGTGAGGGTTAACATGGCCATATTTGTCCACAAATTAGATTTGACCAAGGGTATAAATGGAGCCCTGCTGGGGGTGGCTGAGTTGGTCCTTCTCAGAGCAGCGGGTCTGCAATTGTGACTCACCCTTTGGGTCATAGAATCATAGAATCAACTAGGTTAGAAAAGACCTTTAAGGTCATCAAGTCCAACCTTTACTACAGGACTGCCAAGTCTACAACTAAACCATGACACTGACGGCCTCATCTACCTGAGTTTTGAACACTTCAGGGGTGGGGATTCCACCACTTCCCTGGGCAGCCTGTTCCAATGCCTGACTATCCTTCAGTGAAGAAATCTTTTCTAATATCCAGTCTAAACACCCCTGGGCACAGCTTGAGGCCATTTCCTCTTGTCTTATCACTTGTTACTTGGGAGAAGAGACCAGCCACCTCTTCGCTACCACCTCCTTTCAGGTAGCTGTAGAAAGCAATAATGTGCCCCCCCCAAGCCTTTTCTTCTCCAGACTAAACAAGCCCAGTTCCCTCAGCCACTCCTCATCAGACTTATTCTCCAGATCCTTTGCCAGCTTTGTTGCCCTTCTCTGGACCCACTGCAGCACCTCAGTATCTCTCATGTAGTGAGGAGCCCAGACCTGAACACAGTATTCTAGGTGCAGCCTCTCCAGTTCTGAGTACAGGGGGATTATTACTTCCCTAGTCCTGCCTAGTCGGGATGCCACCCAAGGTAACTCCTCCAGGTTGAAAGCCCTAGCCTTATTTGTGACTGATTGCACATTCTGGGTTGCTCTTTCCAAAATTTAAGAATTTCTAAGTCAGTTACGTGGCAAATCCATTTCAACATCCCAAATCTGTTCTCCAACGAATGTTGACAGCGTTGTAACCAGTTTTGTAAAATAAATTTTGTTTGGCATAGTATTGGTCTCTATTCATAAGCCTCTGCAACACTGCTTTACCAGCCTTTTTTGTGTTCTTTAGAGATAACACGCTTTAGCAAACCTGTACTATAAATTGCTTTCTCCAAGGGTTGCCAAAGGTTTCTGTGTGGCCACTTAATTTGACTTGACTAATACATCCCACTTGAAATCTATAAACATGTTGTAGAGATAGTGAGGTTGACCTCACTTCCAGACTCCAAACCTATATAGAAGTCAGCATGAAAAAAGCAGCACTCATGCTGCAGCCAGTCAGTGGTGCCCTAGCTACAGCTGCATAGATTGTTAGATTTTTATCTTCCCAAGACTTAATAGAACAAGTTACATTAAGGCAAAAAAAAAAAAAAGGTGTTTTCAGGGTCGTCTTTTGTCCTGTCACTGGGTATCATTGAAAAGAGCCTGGCTCTGTCCTCTTTGCACCCTCCCTTCAGATACATCTATACATTACATATAGTCCCAGCTCTCTCAGCCTTTCCTCATCTGTAAGGTGCTCCAGTTCTTTCATCATCTTTGTGGCATTTTGTTGAACTCTCTATAGTATGACTATGTCTTGTACTAAGGAGCCCAAACCTGCAGGTGTGGCCTCATGAGTGCTCAATAAAGGCAAAGGATCACCTCTCTTGACTTGCAGGCAATACTTTGCCTAATATAGCCTAAGATGCCCATCACCTTTTGCAGCAAGGGCACGTTGCTGGCTCATGTTCAACCTGGTGTCCACCAGGACTCCCAAGTCCTTTTCTGCAACGCTGGGTAGTCCCCAGTGTTTATTGCTGCATGGAATTGTTCCTCCCCAGGTGCAGGACTTCACACTTTTTGAGCTTTCTGTCAGCCCGTTTCTTCAGATTCTCGAGTTGCCTCTGGATGGCAGCACAACCCTCAGCGTATCAGCCACACCTCCCAGTTTGGTGTCATCTGCACACTATGGCCCATCACCCAAATCATGAATTAAGATGTTAAACAGGACTGGACCAGTATTGACCCCTGGTACACCACTAGTCACTGGTCTCCAACTAGATTTTTTTACTGCTCTTTTTTGCTAACCAGACCCTTTATTTGCCCCGTGGAGAGTCTTGTGGATTTACCAGATTATTCTGAAGGATTAAAATTGGGTTTACATTTAAGAACAATATAAAGCAATAAAACAAAAACAGATGTTTTGTAATATGAAGCCCAGGTATACCACCTTGCTGTGGTACTATGTAGTAGCTATAATGCATGTCAATGACAAGAAATAACTGGCATAATTGCACAATGCCAGACTCAAGTGGATTGTAACTCTATTCTGTACTTATCAACAGCCTGTGTCTCTGAACAATCACAGCTTTTCACTCTTGGCCTCAGTTCTCTAGCATTGACCTGGTTTTTGCTCTATAATTATGTGATTCTGTTGTTCTTGGTTTATTTTCTAAACTGTAGCCGTCTAAAGCAAAGACATAGTTAGCCACCAAACCTTCTCCAAAGCAGGTGCAGCTGCTTTAGAAAATTAATTACTTTATAATTTAAGAAGATAATCTTAAAAAATAATAATGCAAGCAACAAATTAACTAACTTATCTTTCAGGTTTACTATTCCGAGACTTTCAAAAAGCCCAAATTTTATATTTCTTCCTCAGAGCTCTAGGCAATCCATCCTGTCATGATTGGTAGGATTGTGCTTCCTGGATTTTAATCCATTTGGATACTTCTGACTGGTAGTCTTATAAATGAGCAAGCATGTGAAGATATTACATCTATGTAAATATAAATATGAAAGTGCCCCTTCTTTAAATCAAAACCACTAGTGATACACTGGTGTCAGTGAAGGGTCAAGACGGCTTTTCTGGAATGGCAGAAGGCAAGTGGGAAGTTGATACAATGTGTTTTGTGCTTTTGTAAAATGAATCTTCAGAGAAGAGTGTTCAAAAGTAGTGACTGTAGGTGGAGAAGTTAAGTCATTACAAGTGAAAGAAAACAGAAAATACGCTTTTATAGTAATTTTCATCATGAAAACAGAATAGAGGATGGAAAGATTAAAGTACCTAGAACTTCCATTTGTAGCAGGAATTTTGCTTCTCTGTTGCTGGGTTCCCTCCCTCATCCCACCCCATTGTGTTGCTATAGCAAAATTATTATTTAGTCTGATTCCAATTATCAAATGTTATTTAACACAAATGGATGCTCATTACATGGATTTGATAACAAGTTAATGGTTAAAAGTAAAAAAAAAATCCATTTATTACTCTGTAAAATACAAAATGGAAACATCTAATACAGATACTGGTTCCATTATAGCTTATTTGTCTAGAAAGAAATGATGTATTCTTTTCCCCCCTGCAGCATTTCATGAAAACAAATGTGTTTATTTTTCTATCACAAAACCAATTTGCCATGAAAAAATTCAGAGTTCGAAAGTGAATTGTTTCTCAGGGATATACAACGGAGCATACCGATACCACTTCTTGTCCTCTTGAGGCAGAAACTGTAAATTAATTTTTAACAAGCCAGATGCAGGCAATATAAATGTGTATAACAAGCCTTAGCAATATAAGAAAAAAAGATCATATGTAGTGTGGAAGTAGTGGTAGTTAATACTGAAGGAAATACAGATTCGTTGGGGTCATTTATGGAAAAACACACTTGTATGAGTTGTACCATATGTACAAAATTAAGATTATTAAATAATAAATGAATAACAATGATTATTGAAATAATGCTCTCTGGACATTAAGAATCACAAAATATAACATGAAGTCTTCACTAAAGGACAGAGCTGTCTGTCACACTGAGAAGGATATGGTGCATTTTCCAAAACCATTTACAAATAAAATTTGCACCCTGGAGCCACTGACACAGAACATCACTCAGAGTACAGCACTACATAGATACATGTCAGGGTGCAGCAAGGGCCAGCTGCTCCCTGATGGACTGAGAGCTGTGAGCCAAGGGTGACCCCAGGCCTGGCAGTGCTCTGACCAATGGGCACCATCCCTCAGGATCTGACCATGGTGGATGGAGCCAGGTGCTGTAATGACGTCTATTGACAGTCCTGGGCAGATAAGAGAGAAGCTGATCTCAAAATTCACCTAGCAGTAGGAGAAGGGGCAGGAATGGGGATGGAGACATGGCTACAAGCATGAAGTCCATTCTGGGGACAGTACTGTAGAGCAGCACTCCTATGGGGTGGGGAACTGAGGGACCCAGTCTGAGATGAAATGGGGCTTCTGTGTCCATGTGCAGGGGTGGAAGGAGTTCCCAGGGGAGCCTGGGCAGGGCCAGCAAGGGCTGGTAGTGCCCTCAGAGCCCTGACAATATGAAACTCAGTTTTCTTATGTGAAACAGGTAATAACAATAGCATTTTAGGAATCATTACTTAATTATTTAATTAATCACCTAAATTCATTGGCAAATTAATTAGTTAATCAAGGATGATGACTTGATGTTGATGAAAGTCCTCAGAACTGTCTTACTCATTCTAGGATTTTGCATATTGCCTTTATTTTTAAGGTTGTCTGCTGAAATGTAAAAGAGACTAAGATATAAATCAAGCAAGCAACAATACCCACTGCAGCTTAGAAGAAAGCAAAAAACTCATGCCTGTGATGAAGTACCAAACAGTAGCTTCACGGATGTCATAAAGTCAGTACGGTTTACATGTTGCTTGACTGTTTAGAAAATATAAGATAATTAGGTAACAGCCTTTCTTACTGTCAGCCATAAAGAAGCTATTCCTCAAACCTAGATAGCATGAAGTTTCCAAGGGCAAAAATGCCTGTGTCCCTGCTGATTTTACTGTTTACTATCTTTTAATGTCACATTTAGGAAATTTTCAAATTGATGTTCTCCAAAGCCGTTCCATATGTACAAACCAGTTCAGACTTTTTAATCCATTAAGGTCTATTTTTCAGCATTGTAGGTCTGAAAATCAGGTCTGCATACCAGCTTAAATATAGGGTAGTTAGCAATGTAGAAGCATTGTAGGGTTTCTTTCAACCCGGCTCCCAGTGCGACAAGTAGTGCATCTGACAAAGAAAAGAGTAGCCTAACAGGAGAACTGGCTCCCCTGTATTTGGAGAAGGCTGAGGTTCTCAATGACTTCTTTGTCTCAGTCTTCACTGGCAAGTGTTCTAGCCATGCTGCTCAGGTCTTGGAAGACAAATACAGGGACTGGGAGAATAAAGACTTCAGAACCACTGTAGGAGAGGATTAAGTTCAAGATCATATTAAGAACTTGAATGAAATACCTGAGGAGTGTTGTGTAACATCATGTTCTAACCACCTTCGATCCCCCTCCAGCATACGGGTGTTTTGTACTGGTACCAGAAAAAGACTCTCTGGCTTATGAATATCTGTCCAAATGCCAGCATTGACTGTGCTTCATCGTGATTCAGGAGGCATAACAGTGGAATTAAGAATGAAGTAACTGGATTTTCCTTTCACCCTAGCCTCTTAGCACACACAGAGATTGTGCCTCTGGAAACATTACAGTTCTCAGCTACCTTATTATGCTTATTGTGAAAACATAATCTGTCTGGAATGATAACTTTAACTTGTTTCTTTTTAAAAATGTTCAGTAGTTTGCCTGGCATGCAAGTTTACTGTAAAGTTTCACTGAAATAACCTTGTGATCATAGTGTTGTGCGATAAAATAAATCCACTGCTGTAAGGAATTATACTCTAGAACGCAATATAGGCACCCCTCAGATTTTTTTGTTTTTTGTTCTCATAATGTCAGCCAGTGTCACATAAGAGTCGCAACAATTCCATTCTGAAATTCATCACAAAATCTTTGCAACTGTAATACTTTAAATGATTTTTCAAACTGGAATTGTGGTTGCTGTCTTCACGGAATCTCAAAATTCTACAAATGAAAACTGATCATTGTTAAAGAACACTGAAAGAACTTAATGTATTAAGAATATCTTTAAGATTATGTGCTTTGACAATTCAAGAATCATATACAATGACATTAAACTGATACAATATAGTTAAGTTCAAGAATATGTCTTATCATAGAATCATAGAATCATAGAATGGT
>NW_009913141.1:661-1027 GCF_000696875.1 Nestor notabilis | reverse complement strand
ATATACAGCTATAAATAATATAAATATATATCTATACAGCATGCTTAACAGGCTTTAATAATGTAGGTTTTTATTCATGTGTCTATAGTTGCATAGTTTACTGTTACAAAGGTCTGTGTTTAATAGCCATTATGCATTATGCACAACGTATGTTTGTTACACCACACAGATGCATGTGCAAGTGCTCATACACACGCACACATGTGCACAGCCCTTCCTCTCACTGTGTCTATTCATACAGCAATTTAACAATTGTATTTCCATATAGCATATGGAACAAGCAATAAGTTTTTAATTATTTTAACACAAAGGTGCATATAAAAATGTGGCGTAATTTCCACAATGTTACGGCTGAGTTATTGGGGC
>NW_009913141.1:0-514 GCF_000696875.1 Nestor notabilis | reverse complement strand
GTTGCTCGGTGTACTCCATCGGGTGTCATTTTCAGAGCGGCAGCAACTGCTGTCTCTCCCTTGGCTGCTGCCTTTTGTTGCAGGCGTTGCCAGTGCGCTACAGGATCATAGCTCATAGTGTTTGCCGTGCTACTGGTGGGGCGCTCATCTCCACTCAAGTCGATGAGTGGTGGGTCAGCCTGTTGCTGAACAGGAGTTGCAAACCCAGGGAGGTGAGGCGACGAAGCGGGGACCGGCAAATCCATTAGGAGAGCCTAATGGAGGACTGGTGCTGCTGTGAAACTTTACTTTCCAAGTCATTTCTTGACAAGTTAGCTGGTGGAGCGGTAGCTGCAACCACAGCTGCCTGAGCCTCATGATCTGTCTTAAGTTGTTTAAAAGACTTAATAACCAATCTCCATGTAGTCAGGAGTTTTCTGGCAGTATCATTGCCCTTGGTGGCTGCATCCCACAAAACTTCTCCCATCTTAGTCCATGTATCTATAAGGAATGCTGTCTGTGCATCTGCTGCTAC